>NC_079223.1:47789326-47924553 GCF_029633865.1 Lampris incognitus | reverse complement strand
ATATTATATTAATGGTAGACTGGATGATCAAAACGGAGGAGGTGTACTCCCATCGTTTGAATTGAAGAAAGTCTGTACAGTGTGGCCCAAAAGACAGTTTGTATATACCATGTAAATTACTGTTATTTAGCCTTGAGTATTCTTTTTTTTTTTTTTTGGTGGTGGTGGTGGTGGTGGTGGGGGGGGGGGTTCTCCCTTTTTCTCCCCAATTGTACTCGGCTAATTACCCCACTCTTCCGAGCCGTCCGGTTGCTGCTCCATTCCGTCTGCCGATCCAGGGAGGGCTGCAGACTACCACATGCCTCCTCTGATACATGTGGAGTCACCCAGCCGCTTCTTTTCACCTGACAGTGAGAAGTTTCACCAGGGAGACGTAGCGCATAGGACGCTATTCCCCCCAGTTCCTCTCCCCCCGGAACAGGTGCCCCCAATGACCAGAGGAGGCGCTAGTGCAGCGACCAGGACACATACCCACATCCGGCTTCCCCACCCGCAGACACGGCCAGTTCTGTCTGTAGTGACGCCCGACCAAGCCGGAGGTAACACAGGGATTCGAACCAGCGATCCCCGTGTTGGTAGGCAATGGAATAGACTGCCACGCTACCCAGAGGCCCTATCCTTGAGTCTTTGAGTCTAAATTGATGAAGATGTGCATGGCAACAGTGCAACAAGACTTCTTAGATTAAATCAAGACAAATGGGATTTGATGGTGACTTGATGACATTTATCATGAATCCCCCCCCCCCCCCCAGCATATGCTCTGAACTGCTAATCTATGTAGTTAGCAAAACAGGTACAGTATAAATACTTAGAAGCAGAAGCAAGATGACTGTTCACACAGATCAGCACATTACTGAGTGGAGATCAAATGGGTATTTGGCAACCTGCCATCTGTGGATAATAGCCACCTGAAACATGGGATTTTCATTTCAACAATATAGGTATATACAAACGAGAGAGAAATGTGCTTCTCATTGTGTTCCTCATTGGTAACATAATTAATATAACATTTAGTGGGCAGAAATCGCTCTTAGTCTGGCCCCTCCCCAGGGACCAGTTTGCCTTGGGAGACCCTACCAGGAGCTATTACCCCCAACAACACAGCTCCCAGGATCCCCGGGACACCCAAACCCCTCCACCATGTTAAGGTGGGGATTCTCGGAGGGGACTCTGGAACTCAAAGGAATATTAATCACTAACGCTAATTCTCTGATGAAAATCCTACTGGTCAAATAAGTTATGAGCTGGGGTATTTTTCTTTACAATTAAAACACCATCACAAATAATCACAAAATGGTAATGCTGCTTGCGTAGAACAAGATTCATATTGTAAGCATTTACATATTTTTTATTGCACTGGTAAGAAACATATTGCACTGATGCAATAAACAATACATGAATATTTAAAGAGAGGATATTTGTTTGAATGTGTGATTATAAATTACGGTGGTTTTTAAACTTCAAGTTAGAGCCTTCAAACTATGATCAGGAGAAGTCCCTAAAGTAGACGTCTATGTGACGAGGAAAGCTGAGACAGCTTGCACTGTTGTCACTGTGTGGGGTCTTTTCATTCGTCATTCAAATGTACAGGTGAAACTATCACAAGACTTCAATATTTTGAACATTTTGACCTTTCTTTTTCTGTCTATTTTTCTCGCTCTTAATCTTTTTTTCTTTCTCTCCCTCTCTTTTTCCTCAGCAATCCCTCTGGTGGACTGTCCGCTGGGCTACAAACGTGTCAACTCCTCTCACTGCCAAGGTGAGGAAGAAGCAGGATGGCACGCCACACCAGTCTTTATCACCAAGACCTGAGCTGTGAAGCAAATGATGACAAAAAGCCTGCAAGAGAGAGAGAGAGAGAGAGAGAGAGAGAGAGAGAGAGAGAGAGAGAGAGAGAGAGAGAGAGAGAGAGAGAGAGAGAGAGAGAGAGAGAGAGAGAGAGAGGAGGTTGGAAAAGCGGAGGGGTTGAATGTATATTCAACTCTATGATGGAGGCTGTGTTCTTTATTTTTTATTTCTTCTCTGTTTGCATGTTTCTAACATATATAGCAACAGAGTACCTGACCTCTAAATTACTCTGATGGGAGAAGACTTGATTTCTCATCCCACTTTAGTGTGAAGGGTAGTTGTTTGCTGAGGATAATAATACTAAAAAAAATGATAATATAATCATTATAATAATATGAATATGAATAACTCGAAAATCTTACATTTTCTGAAGAAAATGTGTGAGCTTGGTGTCCTGGTGGCGTAGCGGTCCATTCCATTGCCTGCCAACATGGGGATCGCCGGATCGAATGCCAGTGTTACCTCCAGCTTGGTAGGGCATCCTACAGACACAATTGACCGTGTCTGCGGGTGGGAAGCCGGATGTGGGTATGTGTCCCGGTCACTGCGCTAGCACCTCCTCTGATCGGTCGGGGCATCTGTTCTTGGGGGGGAACTGGGGGGAATAGCGTGATCCTCCCACATGCTATGTCCCTCTGACGAAACTCTTCACTGTCAGGTGAAAAGAAGCGTCTGGTGACTCCACATGTATCGGAGGAGACATGTGGTAGTCTGCAGCCCTCCCGGGATCGGCAGAAGGGGGTGGAGCACTGACTGGGACAGCTCGGAAGAGTGGGGTAATTGGCCGGATACAACTGGGGAGAAAAGGGGGAGGAAAGTCCACAAAAAAAAGAAAAAGGAAATGTGTCAGCTTGATTGAACTAATGTTAAACTTACCCACCATACCTTTCTGCAGGTACGATCTTTTTCACAACTTGCCTGTAGCACTTGTTACTTGTTGAACATCTCATTCCAAAGTCATGGACAATAATATCAAGTCAGTTCCCCTTTTGCTGCTGTAACAGCCTCCTCTGTTGTGGGAAAGCTTTCCACTAGATTTTGGAACATGTCTGCGGGGATTCGCTCCCATTCAGCGACAAGCGCATTAGTGAGGTCAGGCTCTGATGTTGGCGAGAAGGCCTGGCTCACAGACAGCGTTCCAGTTCATCCCAAAGGTGTTGGATGGGGTTGAGGTCAGGGCTCTGTGCAGGCCGGTCATGTTCTTCCCCACCAAACTCAGCAAACTATGACTTTATGGACCTCGCTTTGTGTACAGGGGCGTTGTCATGCTGAAACAGGAAAGGGTCTTCCCCAAACTGTTTCCACGAAGTTGGAAGCACACAACTCTCTAGAATGTCATTGTATGCTGTAGCATAGATTTCCCTTCACTGGAATTAAGGGGCTGAGTCCAAACCATGAAAAACAGCCCCAGGCCATTATTTCTCTACCAAACTTTTCAGTTTGCACTATTCATTCGGGCAGATAGCGTTCTCCTGGCATCCACCAAATCCAGATTGGTCCGTCAGACTGCCAGATAGTGAAGCACCATTCATCACTCCAGAGAATGCATTTTGACTGCTTCAGAGTCCAACGACAGTGTGCGTTACACCACTCCAGATGACGCTTGGCATTGCACATGGTGATCTTAGGCTTGTGTGCAGCTGCTCGGCCATGGAAACCCATCTCATGAAGCTCCTGTTGAACAGTATTTGTGTTGTTGTTGCTTCCAGGGGCTGTTTGGAGCTCAGTAGCGAGTTTGGCAACCGAGGACAGATGATTTTTACGCACTATGAGCTTCAGCACTCGGCGGTCCTGTTCAGTGAGCTTGTGTGGCCTACCACTTTACGGCTGAGCTGTTGTTGCTCCTAGACGTTTCCACTTCACAATAACAGACTTACAGTTGACCAGGGCAGCTCTAGCAGGACAGAAATTAGACAAACTGACTTGTTGGAATGGTGGTTTGAAGGGGTGTCTACATACGTGTGGCCATGTTGGGTAAAAGCAACCTGAACCATAAAAATCTGAATGTTTTGTTGTAGTGTAAAAACTGTGGGATATAATGTTTTATGTCTGTATAATATGTATTGTACATGTACAGTATAGGGCGGCACAGTGGCACAGTGGTTAGCGCGGTCGCCTCACAGCAAGAAGTTCCTGGGTTCGAGCCCCGGGGTAGTCCAACCTGGGTGGGTCATCTCGGGTCGTCCTCTGCGTGGAGTTTGCATGTTCTCCCCGTGTCTGCGTGGGTTTCTTTGGGGGCTCCGGTTTCCTCCCACAGTCCAAAGACATGTAGGTCAGGTGACTCGGCCATACTAAATTGTCCCTAGGTAGATATATGTGTGTGTGTGTGTGTGTGTGGGCCCTGTGATGGCCTGTCCAGGGTGTCTCCCCGCCTGCCGCCCAGTGACTGCTGGGATAGGCTCCAGCATCCCTGTGACCCTGAGAGCAGGATAAGCGGTTGGGATAATGGATGGAATGTACAGTATACACGTATATTATGTGTATGTGGTAGTAAAACTGTAGAAAGAGATGCAGTGTCTAGAGAAGGGAGTATGAGACATAAGACCATAACAAGAACTTGCTTGACAGCAAGCATACCACTACTACTACCACTATTAGGTAGTCAATTGAGGATTTTGCAAAACTCTTTCTTTCTTCCATTCATACTGATTTGCAATTTGGATCTCCACTTTACCTCCAATTCACTTCATATGTATGTCAGACTGTGAGAGGGCACACGTGTAAACATAAAAAAACACGCAAACTCCTCACAGAAGGGTGGGGATTGAACCTAGAACCATCTTATTTTGTGGCAACAGTGCGAACCAATAACCGTGCATGTTGTCCCACCCTCCCCAGTAAATCGCATGTCTGTTAGGATGAGGATGAAGAGGAGGGAAGAGGACAAGGGGGTTGGTGTTTGTATTTCCTCTGTCTGATTATCTGTGCGCACATGGAGGCAGGTGTGTGGTATGCACATGGTTGTGTGTGTGTGCGTGCGTGCGTGCACACGTATGTGTGTGTGTGTCTTTTTTCCCCTTTTACTTTGGTCTGTGCTGATTGCAGATTCACAAATCAGAAATCAGTCAGGGGGGCTGAAGCATTTAGCCATCCTTAAGCCATGATTGAAGGCCTTTGCACTGCTTTGTGTTTCCATGGAGGTCTGTGTTTGATATGGAAGGACTGCAGTCTGGTCAGACAGAGAGAGCAAGAGGGAGAGGGAGAAAGAGAGACTGCTTTATCATAATGCCTCTATTTTAAACAGTCCATTCATTAGTCAGAGCTCCAACTTCCCCCAAATTCACAAAAAGTGGTGAGTTTTATTCTAAATTTGGTTTTCTTGTGATGGATAATGGACTGTAGCACAATGCTAGCAACAACTTCTAAATAAAAAATACGTCTTACACATGCAATATTAACCCCTACATTTACCCAGTTGTCAAATTTTCAGTCTGTAAATTTTTGTAGAGAAATCTACTACTACTACTGCTACTACTACTACTACTACTACTTTCGGCTGCTCCTGTTAGGGGTCGCCACAGTCAATCATCCGTTTCCATTTCTTCCTGTCCTCTGCATCTTCCTCTGTCACACCAGCCACCTGCATGTCCTCCCTCACCACATCCATAAACCTCCTCTTTGGCCTTCCTCTTTTCCTCTTCCCTGGCAGCTCCATATTCAGCATCCTTCTCCCAATATACCCAGCATCTCTCCTCCACACATGTCCAAACCATCTCAATCTTGCCTCTCTTGCTTTGTCTCCAAACCGTCCAACCTGAGCGGTCCCTCTAATATACTCCTTCCTAATCCTGTCCTTCTTCATCACTCCAAACGAAAATCTTATCATCTTCAACTCTGCCATCTCCAGCTCCACCTCCTGTCTTTTCATCAGTGCCACTGTCTCCAAACCATATAACATAGCTGGTCTCACAACCATCTTGTAAACCTTCCCTTTAACTCTTGCTGGTACCCTTCTGTCACAACTCACTCCTGACACTCTTCTCCACCCACTCCACCCTGCCTGCACTCTCTTCTTCACCTCTCTTCTGCACTCCCCGTTACTTTGGGACAGTTGATCCCAAGTATTTAAACTCATATGCCCTCGTCACTTCCACTCCTTGCATCCTCACCATTCCACTGTCCTCCCTCTCAGTCACGCATAGGTATTCCGTCTTGCTCCTACTGACTTTCATTCCTCCCCTCTCCAGTGCATACCTCCACCTCTCCAGGTTCACGTCAACCTGCACCCTACTCTCACTACAGATCACAGTCATCCGCAAACGTCATAGTCCACGGAGACTCCTGCCTGATCTTGTCCGTCAACCTGTCCATCACCACTGCAAACAAGAAAGGGCTCAGAGCCGATCCTTGATGTAATCCCACCTCCACCTTGAACCCATCTGTCATTCCAACCACACACCTCACCACTGTCACATTTCCCTCATATATATCCTACACCACTCCTACATACTTCTCTGCAACTCCCGACTTCCTCATACGATACCACACCTCCTCTCTCAGTACCCTGTCATATGCTTTCTCTAAATCCACAAAGACACAATGTAACTCCTTCTGACCTTCTCTATACTTCTCAGTCAACATTCTCAACATTGCATCTGCAGTGCTCTTTTGTGGCATGAAACAATACTCATCATCATCATCACCATCATCATCAGTTCCGTAACCTATGGAGGTTGTAACAGGACAGCTGATGCCTCAACAGGTGACTCATCATTGTGTTTCAGTAGGGGAAGTACCTGGTGGTCCCTATCTCCTCTCCAGATATGAATGCCTGTTCGTTCACAGAGGAACTCATCTGCCCTTTGACAGGTTTTGTTGTTAGTCCTGCTGGGTGTGCACACACCCTCCTCACAACAACCCAAGAGTTGAAGTGGGGGTGCCGGTTTAGTCGCTGATGACCCGACGGTTGCAGTTTAATGTACCCAGGATGAAACCATACTACTGCTCGCTAATCGTCACCTCTCCTCTTAACCTAGCTTCTATTACTCTTTCCCATATCTTCATTCTGTGGCTGATCAACTTTATACCTCTGTAGTTGCTACAGTTCTGCACATCACCTTTATTCTTGAAAATCGGTACCAGTATGATTTTTCTCTACTCCTCAGCCACCTCTCACTTTCCAAGATTGTGTTAAACAATCTAGTTAAAAACTCCACCTCCATCTCTCATAAACATCTCCATGCCTCCACAGGTATGCCATCAGGACCAACTACCTTTCCAGTCTTCATCCTCTTCATAGCTGCCCTCACTTCCTCCTTGCTAATCCACTGCACTTCCTGATTCACTATCCCCCCCATCATCCAACTTTCTCTCTCTCTCATTTTCTTCATTCGTCAGCCCCTCAAAGTACTTCTTCCACCTTCTAAGCACACTCTCTTCACTTGTCAGCATATTTTCAGTCCTTTTCTCCTTCCTTAGTGTCTAACCGGTCATACAACTCACCATACGCCTTCTGCTTTGCCTTCACCACCAAGTCTCCTTGTCTTCTTTCCTCTGTCCTGATGACACACCAAGTACCTTCCTAGCTGTCTCCCTCACTATTTCTGCAGTGGTTGCCCAGCCATCTGGCAACTCTTCACTGCCACCCAGTTCCTGTCTTAACTCCTCCCTGAACTCCACACAACAGTCTTCCTTCTTCAACATTTGATCCTTGGCTCTGCCTTCATTCTCTTCCTCCTCTCGATCTCCAAAGTCATCCTACAGACCACCATCCGATGCTGCCTAGCTAAGTTCTCCCCTGTCACCACCTTGAAGGCTCCAATCTCTTTCCGATCGGGCCTTCTACATAAGATATAGTTCACCTGTTTGCACTTTCCTCCACTCTTATATGTCACCCTGTGTTCCTCCCTCTTCTTGAAATATGTATTCACCACAGCCATTTCCATCCTTTTTGCAAAATCCACCACCATCTGTCCTTCCACATTCTTCTCCTTGACACCATATCTACCCATCACCTCTGTTTCCTTCACCAAAATGCCCATTGAAGTTCACTCCAATCACCACTCCCTCCTCCTTGGGTCCCCTCTCCACCACTTCATCCAACTCACTCCAGAATTCTTCCTTCTCTTCCATCTCACACTCTCACACCCAACTTGCGGGACATATGCACTGATAACATTCAGCTATACACCCTTGATTTCCAGCTTCATACTCATCACTCTGTCTGACACTCTCTTCACCTCCAGCACACTCTTGATATACTCTTACTTCAGAATGACCCTTACTCCCATTTTTCATCCCATTCGCACCATGGTAGAAGAGTTTGAACCCTCCACCGATGCTCCTGGCCTTACTCCCCTTCCACCTGGTCTCTTGGACACACAGTATACCTACCTTTCTTCTCTCCATCATATCAGCCAGCTCTCTCCCTTTACCAGTCATGGTGCCAACATTCAAAGTTCCGACTCTTACCTCCACACTCCTACCCTTCCTCCCCTCCCGCTGCCTCAAGACATGCCTTCCCCCTCTCCTTCTCCTTCGCCAAACAGTAGCATAGTTTCCACCGGCACCCTTTTGGCCAACAGTACTGATGGCGGTCGTTGGTAACCTGGGCCTCAACCGATCCGGTATGGAAATCTGATTTATGATCCGCATATTAGATTTGGCAAAGATTTTACGCTGGATGCCCTCCCTGATGCAACCCTCCCCGTTTATCCGGGTTTGGGACTGGCCCTAAGAATGCAATGGCTTTTGCATCCTCAGTGAGTTGGTTTAAGTTTTTGTACAGAAATCAAACTTTCTAAATAAATTTTGTCTTCACTTCAGAGTGAAGGTTCAGGTTTTGCAATTTCCACAGAGCACGTAGGGAGGGCTGCTGGTTCACTGCCACTGAATGTCCTTCAGAGTAACGTAACTATAGTATGGACAGCATGAAATTCCATATGCACCTTATATTCAAGTATAACAGTTAATTATCATTCTCCTCTGCTACACAAAGGATTCAAAATACTTGTGTTCGGTGAAATGTGATTTGTGACTTTATCTTATACTGTGTTTAACATGGGTTATATTTAACAGAACATAAATATGGCAAGAAAACAAACTAGAAATATTGATGAGCTTCCATTTTATACATATATCAATCAGTAATTACCATTCAATTATATTGATTTTACTTGTAGGCTAGCCAGTTGTGTAATGAATGGACTGTAATTTAAAGGGTTACCCTACTACTACTACTACTATTATTACTATTATTATTATTACTACTACTACCAATGATGATGATAATAATAATAATAATAATAATGGTGATATTAATGATAATAATAGGCTGATAAATGTCTCTTTGGTTAATGAAATCAAATAAAACCTGCACATTTGCTAAGTGATTTTAAACGGAAGTCTGTGCACACTGGCCGGTTCTAAAGGTGTTCATAATAAGGTGCTTACCATTTGCATTCCAAAGATTAATTTTAAATTTCTACAAAATAAAGCTGCACATTCAGATCATTATAACATATAACAGTGAAACAAATGTGTTGCTTGTTTCACTCGTTCATTGTAACATGCATGGATAAATAGACTTGCTAGCCCTTGGCTAATGGGTCGGACCTTTTAGTCAACTGGTTAATGTAATCGCCCGTGGTGCGGGAGACACGGGTTCGCGTCCCGGCTGTGGCAGTTCCAGAGCTGCCCCCTGAATTCGCTACATTGGTGTCAGAAGTGGGATGCTGAGACCGTGAGGCCATCGGAAGCAAATTCAGGGGGGCAGCCGGGAACCGCGGCAGCTGGGACGCGAACCCATGTCTTCCACACCACGGGCGACTACATTAACCAGTTGACTAAAGGGTCCGACCCGTTAGCCAAAGGCTAGTGAGTCTATGTATCCTTGCACATTGCATCATGCATAGGCTTCATGCAGGTCTGTACTTTAAGCTGGAAGCAGAGATTTATTTACTGTGTCCGTCATGTGTCCATTGTTCTGTTGGTTGACAGATTTCAATGAGTGCCAGTTGCAGTGGGTGTGTCCTAATGGAGACTGTCTGAACACCATGGGGAGCTACAGGTGCACGTGTAAGCCCGGCTACATGCCCGACCCCACCCTCTCCACCTGCATACGTAAGTCCCACAACACCACACTCTATTTCTCTGTCTCTCTCCCTCCCTCCCCCTCTCTCTCTCTCTCTCTCGCGCTCTCTGTCAGCCTTTCTCTCTCTGTCCTTTTTGTCTCACCTTTTCTCTCTCTCATATTCTATTTCACCTTCCACTCTCTCTCCTGCTCTCCTTTTCTCTCTCTCTCATTTGCTCTCTTATTCTATCTTTCTCTTTTTCTCTCTTTCTCTTCCTTCCTCTATCTCTAACTCTCTCTTGCCCTTCCTCTGCCTCGCCCTCTCTCTTTCATCTTACCCTTTCCCTCTTTCTGTCTCCTCTCTCTCCCTTCCTCCCTCTCTTACTTCCTTTATCTCTTCCAGTCTCTAGTTCGTCCTCTTGCCCTCTTTCTCTCACCCTTCCTGTCTCACCCTTCCTCACTTTCTCTGTCACCCTTTCTCTTGCTCTCCTTTCTCTCTCTCACCTTTTCTCTCTTATTTTATTTCACCTTCCTCTCTCTCTCCTGCTCTCCTTTTCTTCTTCCTCTCCTTTTCTCCCTCTCTCTCATTTGCTCTCTCTTATTCTCTCTATCTTTATCTTGTGCTCTCTCTCTCTTCCTTCCTCTATCTCTAACTCTCTTGCCCTTCCTCTGTCTCGCCCTCTCTCTTTCTCTTACCCTTTCCCTCTTTCTGTCTCCTCTCTCTCCCTTCCTCCCTCTCTTCCTTCCTCTGTCTCTTCCTGTCTCTAATTCTTCCTCTTGCCCTCTTTCTCTCACCCTTCCTCTCTCTCTCGCTCTTTCTCTCTCTCTTCTTTTGTTCTTTCATCCTCAATCTCACCCTACTTGTCAACATTCATCATCCACCAAAAGCCATTACATCCAATTGTGAACCGTCAGTTTGAGCTGCAGTCTATGACCGTTTTATTTTTACACACAGATATGACATTATGACATTGCTTCATGGCACAGATAACATGGGAAATATGATGTTGGACTTTTCATCATTTCCCTCGGTTTCAAATAACAAACAAAACAATGATTGCTTGGAATGCTGTGTTCTTAAAGGTAGAACGAGTAGGATGTTCCTAAAATACAATGTACAGACTCATGAAAGATAATCCCTCTCAGTCATCATGTATGAGCCACTAGATGTGTGTGGCGGTGTCTGTATCTGCAGAGACCCTGTCCTTTGCCTGTACTTTCTTATTTTGCTGTGTTCGGGACGTTTCTGGGCGTTAAATTTTGGGCAGCAGGACTCTATAAATACGTAGCAACCGGGTGCCAGATCGAGGTCATAAGCACGCATCCAAGAGGAAGCTACAAAAGTGGCGGACACAGCGCCGAAAAGACACAAATATAACGAGGCGAAACACCAAGCGGACAAAGCTCGTTCCAAAACGAGAGTGAATCTGGGGTTGGCTTTTACCAGCTGGCGAGCACTGAGGGAGAGGATAGGGTCGAAGAGCAACGCGGAGTTGGCCTATACGCTGGGATGTGTTCTGGAAACTGCAGTCAGGGGGTGTGTCCTTCTGGTGACGTTGAGCCGGGGAGGAGGGGCCGACTTTGAATGTTGTGTTTACAAACTGCAACTGACAAATCCTACTCGTTCTACCTTTAAATACACACATATGACTGTAGGCAACAAATCAAAGTCGATGGATGAAAGCATGGTGCGACCATATTAATCTAACCTGCTCCCCGTTTACGCATGCTGCACAAGGTGTGACATTCAGCCAAACCCGACATCTTTTTTTCTGCCTTGAAGGGAAAGGAAGAGAGTCAGGGAGAGCGAGAAGGACAGAGGGATGTAGGAAGGGAGAGGAAGGAGGAAAGGGGGAGATGATTGAAATTCTAGCGATGTGATTCTGTTCTGGGTTTCACGATGAGACCTGTTGATCAACAGCTTTTCAGTCGTGACAGCATGTTGTCAAGCATGTCCCCATTTTGTCACCACAACAAGTTTGTGTTTGCGTGTGCACATGCTTGTTTGTATATGTGCATGTTTGTGCATCTCCCTGTGGTGTGTCTTCTGCCCTGGCCATGTGTATACGCAGTACACAGCTTAGACAGCGAGCTAAACACACTTCCAATAAAACACCCGAGACAGGAGTCAAGGTTCAGGTATCCTTAGTAGAAGTCTTTTGTGAAACTGTAACAGGTACAAGAATAAAGCAACACGAATGAATGAATGTACAGTATGACAATGAAATAACACAAATGATCAAATTATATTATACATTGACATAAATGTACACTGTTTGACTACATTATGTGATAAAATCTACATAAAACAAATCACCAAGGTACTAAGGTAAGTATTTAACAATGATTATGACTGCAAAATACAGTTAGCTATGGCCAGCTAGCTATGGCCAGCTAGCATACTAACATGCGCTTTGCTAGCATGAACTATGAGGTGAGTAAACACATACAATAAATGTATTTATCAAAAATAATCAATGATGGCCGCTCTGATGGCTGAGCGGAATAAACCGCCGTTCTTGCAATCCGCTCGTCATGTGGCTGGGAGGTTCGTATCCCAGACTCGCCGTAACCGGTCATGGCCAGAGCGTCCACGGGGTAAGGCATTCAGTAGGCCACCCTTACCCGAGAAGGGATAGTGGGTATAGATCGGTGGGTAACACTTTAGTATGGGGAACATATTCTAAGTAACAACAACTGAATTTAGAGTAATTTAACACTATGAACACTTGTAGTTTTGTGTTTTGTTATGTAAGAACAGACCATATTCATTAAGTGTTAGTAAGGGAGAATAACTCTTCTTGTGGTACTACCACCTTATAAAGGCCATACTAAGCAAAGCATATTGAGATGGTACTACTAATAAGCAATACTTCTGAGGTTATAGAGGGAAAACTCATAGTTAATGGCTTACTGGTTGTATAATAAGGCCATGCAGAATACGGCATTAATAAGTGCTTAATAAAGACCAATGAAGAGCCAATATGTTGCTAATTTGCATGCTAATACGCACCTAATTAATGGTGTATATGTTCCCCATACTAAAGTGTTACCGATCGGTGTAGTGTTCAGGGACTCGTCGTTCTCCAGCGACCCCTCTGGCCCATCCGGGCGCCTGCAGCCAAGCAACCGGAAGCATTCTCCCTACATCTCCTTCGCGGCCTGAAGGTAATGAGAGGCTTACCTTCAGGGCATACCTTCAGGCTTACCCTGCGAGGCTTCAGCATGTAAAATAGCGAGAGCAGCCGGTGGAAGCTGGTGTTACGACTATCTCCTTCCTGTGGAAACGTGAGCCAGGGGCGTTATTCGACAAGAATTCCGGCCATATGCCATTGGATTAATCGGGTGGGATAAGGGGAAAAACTAGAAATAAATTTATTTTAAAAAAAAAAGCAAATAAAATTTTTTAAAAAAAATCACTATCAACACAGGAATATCTAATTGTCGATACACTCACAGATTGTGCCAAATCAAGGGCGAAATCAAAAGGATGGAAGTGGAAGTAATACTCGATCTCTCCACTGATGTGTCTCTGGCCAAAATGGCGCCTCTACTAAATCCACAGAGGTTTAAAGACCTATATCAATTACCACCACGAGGTGGCGCCAAAGCACTCTAACTTATATACTGGGGCCAGAATATTCCCCGGCTGGCATCTAATTAGATGTTAAACCAATAAACTTTACTGGGATAACAACAGACAACTTCAAAAGGTAATTAAACAAGGTAGGTATATGTGTTTGTGCGTGTGTATCCTCATCTAGGTAGTGTCCTTGGAAAATAGGAGAATGACCTCATACACAGGTCTAAGAAATAGTCTCTGTTCACCTTCGCGGACGATCTTCAACTCGATCCTTCTGACCTTCCCATCTTCACTGGGAAAGGTCTAGCCCTACTGGCCAGTCGTTCCTCTTCAGTTGGGTGTCTTTAAGGAGAACAACATCCCCTTCTTGTAAGTTAGGTCTCTCAGTCCTCCATTTGAAATGTCCTTGAAATCTGCTAATGTACTCCTTCTTCCAGCGATCCCAGAATGTGTTAACAAGGCTCTGGACCAGGGATGGAAATTAGCACCCGCTACACGCCAAATGCGGGTGGATTTGCGTATTGGCGGGTGAATTTGCTCAACCTACCAGCCACGGTGGCGGGTAAAGAAAAGTAGCAATTTGTGACTTACTGAATTGCGAATCTGCCTTATTTTCCCCCCTATGACCCGCCCTACTCTGCCTCTGATTGGCTAGTACTTGTTGCCATCGTTGGTTAGTCAATCAGAGGCAGAGTATAGGGACGCTTGTCTTGCGAGTCTGCTAATTCACACAGACACTTTCGAGGACGAGGAGAGAGCCAGAAAACACAACGTGGCGTTACATCGCAGGGGTTAAGAGGTCTGCAGAGAAAACATCCCAGGAGGAGACAGGTTAAAGAGGCGAAGACGAAACGAAAACGTTTTTTAATGAGAAGTGGAGAATAACTGACAACGGAGACAGAGAGCCCCGTGATTGGCTAGTTTACGAGGAGACAAGCCAGACAATGTTCTGTTCGGTATGTCATCAACACGCTTCGGATGCCAACAAGAAAGCTAAGTTTCATTATTGGGACTAAAAACCTAAAATTGGAAGCCATAAAAGACCATGAATCATCCAAAGGCCACATCCATGTAATAAAGATAGTACAGGGAAAATCGACCCCACAGGATACCGCTGCCATGAAGGCACTAAACAGCCTGAAGACAGCCCAGTTGGAGAAGATGAGCCTACTGTTTAGAAATGCCCACGCAATCGCGAAAAAATGAAGGCCATTTACAGATTACGTGTGGCAATGCAAGTAAATTGTAATTTTTTAAAAATCTATTCGCTAACGTTAGATTAAGTGTTGAATTAAGGTCAGAATATAGCTGTCATGTAATATCATTAGCTAGCTAACGTTACGTGTAGTTAGCAAGTAAATCGTCATTTACTAACGTTAGATTAAGTGTTGAATTAAGACCCATACTGACGCAATTCCTTCTACTTGTTACAGTCTTGGTTTATGTGATAATAAGGGGAATTTTGGTGGCACTGATACACTGGTTATTTTTTGACAAATATGTTAAATGTTTTAAAGGTAGTGTACACAATTTTGAAAACCATAGAAGAGTAAACTAGATTTTGAAAATAGTATTTTAAGAGTTTAAATATTTAAAATAGCCTATTGCTTGAACATTGTAGATCTTGTTTTATTATTTTTCACATGCAGTTACACACTGCCGGTTAAAACAAGAAAGTGGCTGGTGAAAAAATTGAGTGGCTGGTAGATTTTGGAATCCACCAGCCACAGTGGCAGGTGGACAAAAAAGTTAATTTCCACCCCTGCTCTGGACCCTCCGCCATTGACTTCTGAAGAGGTTGCTGATGTCGAATTGGCCAGGTGGTACAGCAGGTGTGCTAACCTTCTGGGTGAGGAGCATGGCTGGGGTGAGTATGACAGGTTGGTCTGGATCTGTGGAGACTTGACGTGAGTGGCCATTCACTATTGCAGTGACTTCAGCCATGAAGGTTATCCAGACTTCATGTGTGAGCCTTGCAGAGCCGTGGTCCAGCAGCATGGCATCAAGGATGCGGCGTGTGACGCTGATCATCTGTTCCCAGGTCCCGCCCATATGCGGTCTAAGAAGTAGCTCTCTATTTGCTTGTTGTGGCGGCAACCCTTCTTGTTGATCTGAAGCTCCTTACAGGCCCCCACGAAGTTGGTCCCACAATCCGACCTGAACTGCTTCACAGGGCCTCTGATGGCAAAGAAACGTCTAAGAGAATTGATGAAGCAGGATGTGTCCATAGATTCGATCACCTTGATGTAAATTGCCGGTGTGCTCATGCAAGTAAAGATGATTGCCCATCTCTTAGTGTTGGCTTGACCATCCCGAGTTCTGCCTGATATGACAAGCCAGGGACCAAACACGTCTAGTCCTACATATATAAAGGGAGGATCTGTGCAGTCGGTCAGCAGGTAAGTCGGCCATGATCTGCTCCTGTTTGCCTCGCAATTTGTGACAAGTGACACAATTGAAGATGGTGCTACTTATTGATCTCTTTCCTCCGACAATCTAGAATCCAGCTGTCCTTACGGCTTCTTCCGTGAAATGTCTGCCCTGGTGATGAACTGTCTCATGGTAGTGTCTGACTAGCAGCAGAGTGACATGATGTCTGCCAGGAATGAGTATGGGCTGTGATTCATCTGACGTGAGCTGGGCTCTTGTTAGCTGACCTCCTACTCTGGGAAGATGATCTGCCCTGATGAAGGGACAGAGTTTGCTGAGTGGGCTTGATTTAGGGACAGGCAGCCCTTCCTGTAGACATCTAATCTCATCTGCATACACTTCTCTTTGGACAGTGCAGATGATTGTGGCTTTGGCTTGATTGAGTTGCTCTTCATAGAGATGCTTGTTGCAGCTATGCCAACCATTGCAAATGGTGTCCTTGGACGCCTGGATGAAGGACTTAGCAGTGTGTTCAAGCCAAGCAACAGCTTTCAAGAGAGGACTCCATGTAGAAAATCGTTCAAAGCGTGCGCTGCCAAGTTTGTTGTGCGACAGACTGGTGACAGAAGTCGTAACCTCTGACCGTAACTCAGCGTCTGACTCAGGGTCGACAAGGCTGAATGTCTCCTCACATAGTTGGTCTTGCATCAGCGAGGAAGGCAGGTCCTGTTAGCCATGAAGAGAAGGCCAGCTGGTCAGCTGGTAGTGATCTGGTCGCATGATCAGCTGGGTTTCGGTCAGTGGGCACAAAATTCCACTGACTCACTTGTGTGGACTGTCTTATGTGCTGTATGCGATTGTGGACAGACGAAAAACCACCTTGACTCATTGAAGATGTAGCCAAGCACCACCTTGCTGTTGGTAAAGAACTTGACGTCATCCAGTGTCGTGTCCAACTCTTCCTGGAGCAGCTCTGCTATCTCCACGGCCAGTACAGCAGCGCAGAGCTCGAGTCATGGAACCGTGATCTCAGGTTTCGGAGCAAGCTTTGCTTTGCCGTAAATGAAACCCACTTCATTGTGACCTTTGGCATCTGTTACTCGCAGTTAGGCAACAGCACCTATTGCCTTGGTGGATGCATCACAAAAAATACACATTTCCCTGCTCTGAGCTGCAGACAAGGGGAGTGATGTGTACATCCTTGGAATCTTCAGCTCTTGCAGGTCTTGTAGCGAATCTCTCCATCTTTGCCACTTCTCGTGATTCTCCTTTGGGAGTGGCACATCCCAGTCACAGGCATTAGAGGTAATATCTCTTAGTACTGAATGACTCTGAATGCTGACAGGCGCAGCGAATCCGAGGCGGTCGTACAAACTTGATAGGGGACAGTGCACCACGTTTTGTGAAGGGCTTGTTACTGATAGCCACTCGGAACATGAATGTGTCTGTGGACAGGTCCCATCTGAGTGCTAGACTACGCTGTATGGGTGGGTGGTCCTGCCCGAGCTTGAGACCCAGCAGTTCTTTAGCAAGGTCTTCTCCTGGAAAGGCTCTCATGACATCTGGGCTATTGGATGTGACTTTGTGGAGTCACAGATTGGACTGAGCTAGCATGTGTTAAGCTCTATTCAGCACATCAGTGGCTTCAGTCACACTGGAGAATGACTTCAGTCCATCGTTGACATAGAAATGTCGTTCAACGAAGAGTCTTGTGTCAGTTCTGGCCTGAAGGGAGATTGAGTCGGGTTGGTGTGTGGCTTGAGGGTCTTGAAAATGCTGAGGTGTACGCTGGCAGGCATATACAGTGTCTGTATACTGGGGCTGTGAAGTACATGCTGTCTTCCTTTTGTCATCACCATTATCATCTTGCTGGCGATTGACGTGTGTGTTGATATATTCATCAGTGTGTTGTCTTGACACAGCTGACGAGAAAGGGGGACCAGCGCTGATGACCTCACTGTTAACATTTTCATCTTTTGCAGCAGCTTCTAGCACCTTTGCTGCAACCAGTGCAGCTTCAGCTTCGCTTTCCTCTTTGAGAGCATTCAACGTTGCATCAATGCGTGCTCTTTCAGCCTCCATGTTTATTTGACGTTTGGCATATTCAGCTCTTGTGCGTGCGGCTTCTGCCTTCGCCCATGCTTTTGCTGCAGTTTGGCTGGCATGTGACTTGCAAGAACGATGTGAAGACGATACTTTGCTTGATTTTGAAGACAATGCTGGCTTTTCTGATGAAGCTCCAGACTCTGACCTGAGCTCCAGGTTGGATGCTTCATTATAATCTAGAGTGTCATTTATCTTGGTGCTCTTGGTGGCGATATAGAGTGTATCCAATCCACCTTGATGCTGTTGACGTATGGTTAATCTTTTCACTCTTCTGCCCTGGCCATGTGTATATGCAGTACACAGCTTAGGCAGCGAGCTAAACACACTTCCAATGAAACACCCGAGACAGGAGTCAAGGTTCAGGTATCTTTAGTAGAAGTCTTTTTTGTGAGACTGTAACAGATACAAGAATAAAGAAACACGAATGAATGAATGAAGGAATGCACAGTATGACAATGAAATAACACAAATGATCAAATTATATTATACATTGACATAAATGTACACTGTTTGACTACATTATGTGATAAAATGTACATAAAACAAATCACCAAGGTACTAAGCTAAGTATTTAACAATGATTATGGCTGCAAAATACAGTTAGCTATGGCCAGCTAGCTATGGCCAGCTAGCATACTAACATGCGCTTTGCTAGCATAAACTATGAGGTGAGTAAACACGTACAATAAATGTATTTATCAAAAATAATCAATGCTATCAACACAGGAATATCTAATTGTCGATACACTCACAGATTGTGCCAAATCAAGGGTGAAATCAAAAAGATGGAAAGCAAAAGGATGGAAGTGGAAGTAATACTCGATCTCTCCACTGCTGTATCTCTGCCCAAAATGGCGGCTCTACTCAGGCCAGAGGTTTAAATACCTATAGCACTCTAACTTATATACTGGGGCCAGAATAGTGTGTGTGTGCGCGCGCGTGTGTGTGTGTTTGTGTGTTTGGTGTATGGAGACAGGTTGCTCGCATAGTCGTGTGTCTCCTCGTTCTCCTGTCCACGTCAAGGCAGATCAAAACTGTACGGCCATTCATCTCTGTCACCCATTAGGTCCTACAGTGAGGAGCCCAGCTCGTCTTTAATGTGCCTGTCCTTACATGGACAAAGGAGACACCGCGGACTTATCAGAAACAAACCTCCAATAAATCCATCATACCCCACCCCCCAACCTTCACCCAACACACTGATCTTGACTCAATCCCTTTTAATGGAATTAATACCAAGAAAAAAATGTATATTCAGATCTGTCTTATCCCAGCCCTTTTAACTGACTTGGATCACTATTCATTAAAGAGGGATGTCACGGGGGGCTCCCGGGTGTGTAGTGGTCTATTCCGTTGCCTGCCAACATGGGGATCGGCAGTTCGAATCCCTGTGTTACCCTCTGGCTTGGTCGGGCATCCCTACAGACACAATTGGCCGTGTCTGCGAGTGGGAAGCCGGATGTGGGTATGTGTTGTGATCGCTGCACTAGCGCCTCCTCTGGTCAGTCAGGGTGCCTGTTCGGGGGGAGGGGGAACGGGGGAATAGCATGATCCTCCCACGCGCTACGTCCCCCTGGAGAAACTCCTCACTGTCAGGTGAAAAGAAGTGGCTGGCAACTCCACATGTATTGGAGGAGGCATGTGGTAGTCTGCAGCCCCCCCCCCCCCCGGATCGACAGAGGGGGTGGAGTAGTGACTAGGGGTGGCTCGGATTGGCAGAGGGGGTGGAGCAGTGACCAGGGTGGCTTGGAAGAGTGGGGTAATTGGAAAAAAAGGGGGGGTATCACTCAGTTTAAGAACCTTTTGATTTAGGAGAATTCGATCAATCTGAAACATTTGAACGAGATTTGAATAAACCATGAAGTACAAAGTAATACTCAAACTTGTGACGTTGCGTGGATATAAAGTCTCTGGAGAAATATTTCTGTGAATTGAGTAGAATTATCCTTTATGTCTCAGATCAGACGAACTGTTTTGTCATGTCCAAATCTCTTTGGCAGTTTGGATCTGCAATGCTTTGCAGCATCATTTCACATTTCAACCTGCTGAACAGCAAAACAACTGTCCTTTTAGTCATCAGTTCCAACAGAGCAGGCGTTAAATGCCTTGCTTAAGGTCACAACATCAACGTAAGGGAAACGTGACTCCGTCCCTTTTCCTCTTTACCATAAAGCATTTGCAGGGTTCCCCGCATTTGCAGTCAGGGAAAACACCTGGAAAATGATAAAATTGGACACATTTATTGAGAGAAACGTTTCATCATCATCTAAGTGACCTCCTCAGTCTCAACTGACTGCAGGTATCCCACCCTTATAAACAATACAGTGGTATAATGACCCAAACCAGCGGTCGGTTTCATATGCAAATTGCCGTGACCATTAACTAGAGTTACAGTGGCCATGTGTACTAGTCACAGAGGATTGGGGAATAGTTGCAATCACAGTATTGTAAGATGGCGACGATTGAAAGCCACTTTATTTGACATTGTATTCTTACATTGAATTTTATTCTTACAATGACTGTGTTCTCTGCATTTAACCCATCCTATTGTATAGGAGCAGTGAGGAGCTGCAGCACTCGGGGACCAATTCCAGTTCTTCTTTCCATTGCCTTGATTAGTGGCACAGACAGGAGTATTAACCTTAACATGTATGTCTTGTTTTGATGGTGAGAGGAAACCAGAGCACCCAGAGGAAACCCACACAGACATGGGGAGAACATGCAAACTCCACACACAGGACCTGGGACAGCTTGGGGTTTGAGCCCAGGACCTTCTTGCTGTGAGGCAACAGTGCTAACCACTGGGCCACCATGCCGCTCAGATGTACCCTTAAGCCCCCCGCTTGGTTCTGGGATGGCCGTTCCTTCTTCCCATAGATGCCCCCTTTGACTCTCAGTTCAAACCAGCACATCCTCATCCTTGAAAGAGTGGCTACTGGCTTGTAGATGGTGTAGACTGTGGAGTCCTGGCCTAACACATTAGCTCTTCTGTATTGTGCCATCCTCTTGGCCGGCATCTGTTTGGTTTTCCCGATGTACGAGTCACAGCAATCCTCCTGGCACTTAACAGCATACACTATATTTTTCTGTTTGTGCTGGGGGACCCGATCCTTTGGGTGGACCAATTTCTGGCACAGCATGTGTTGGGGTTTGAAAGCAATGGAGATGCGGTGTTTGGAAAATATGCGTCTAAACTGTTCTGACACTCCTGCCACATATGGACTCGCCACTGGTTTACCCTAAGGCAGCTGTTGTCCTACTCTCTTCGATCAACTGCTGCACTGCTTTGGCATCTTCGTGGCTTTGACAAATGGTGAGTTAGGATAACCGCACTTAACTAGGGCCTGTTTAATGTGGCACAGTGGCCTGGTGGTCAGCACTGTCACCTCACAGCAAGAAGGTCCTGGGTTCGAACCCCAGGCTTTCCCAGGTCCTTTCTGTGTGGAGTTTGCTTGTTCTCCCCGTGTCTGCGTGGGTTTCCTTCGGGTGCTCTGGTTTCCTCCCACCATCAAAAAGACATGCATGTTAGGGTTAATACTCCTGCTTGTTCCCCTGACCAAGGCAATGGAAAGAAGAACTGGAGTTGGGCCCGGGCACTGCAGCTGCCCACTGCTATACAACCTATACAATAGGTGCCACCTTGCTGTGGTGGAGAAGCTTGCGTGTACCAATGATCCCAAGAGCTATGCCGTGCGGAGCTCAGCTCCTGGTAGGGTCATACAAGGTGGATTGGTCAAGGGGGAGGTTCCAGACGAAGCACAATCCAACAAAGACCTCAACGGCAGAACTGGTGGAAGACGTCTCCAGGTCACGAAAGCAGATGAAGGCTACAACAGAACAGAGGTGTAAAACCAGGTCCAGAAAGTAAATGTCCAAACTGTGTTTGCTCCAACCATGTTACTAAACCAGCTGATTTCATTAACTAGTTTTCCCTACCTAGTTGAGGAGTGGTGTTGACTAGATTCTGCTAGTGTAGTGCATGAGTAGAGCAAATACATGGTTTGAACTTTTACTTTCTGGACCTGGTTTTTACACCTCTGCAACAGAGGGTGGTCCGCAATCGTTCTCCATGCCATTGGACTCTGCCCACCCCTTGCCATGGACTGTTTGGTGGCTGCAGGCGCATCAGCCACTCCATGTAAAAAGCTGTCACGCGCACGTGTCCTCCCATTATGTGGCTCCAGGATCGGCCTCTACACTCACCTGAAGACCCAGAGGGACCCAGAGGGAGGACGGTCATACTTGACCCCGCGAGTGACCGCTGATGATGATGATGATACAGTAGGATGGGTTAAATGCAGAGAACAAATTCCATATTCCATTGTAACTGGACAATGACAAAATAAAGTGGCTTTCTTTCTTATGACACGTTCGCATAGTAATAGTGAAACTATTCCAGTTGTGTAAGACTCACATTTTCCTCACTTTATTTTCTGCCCAAACTGCAAATACACCAGGAACCAGGAATTCCCACACCACGTTGACTTCAGTTCCAAATAGGGTAACACCATATGTGGCCACAGTGACCATGAGCCCTCCACCCCCACCTCTGTCCAGTAAACGAGGAAGGTAGCGGGTCAAAACAGCTGAACTTGCCCTCTTTTCCTCTCTCTCTCACTTTCTCTTCACTACAGTCTCTTTTTTCTCCACCTCTCTATCTCTGCCAACACACATGGACATTGTCCCGTGTGTGAAAGGAGTAAAAACCCATTATTGAATCTTCATGGACCTTATTAATCAGATATACCTTTTGGCAGCCTGACAGCACAAGCTGGGATTCCAGTTCTCTCGGTTAAGCCTGACTGTGTGACCGCGGAGGTGTCGGCCTCCACGGCATGCTGTTAGACAAGCTGTCTGTGGGCTAACTGCACTGAGGGCTGGTGTTTGGAGGGCTCTGGTCGGGATTCACTGAGGCATGTACGGGAGTGGTTTTGGGGGTGACAGTTTGAGGGTGGCATTAAGGGAAAGGCAGCGGGTTGATTCAGCGTTCGGGGACGAAAAGTGGGCAGCAAAGAAAGTTGTTGTCACTTGTCACGGGCTGTCTCCTTCCTCTCTAAGCCTCCAGGTTGGAGACTTACTGACGCCGTCACAGTTGTTGCCGAGAGAGGACATTGTGTGTGTGTGTGTGTGTGTATTCATAGTAGTTCGTTATGAGATATATGTATGGGTGTTTAGCTGTAAACGTGTATACATTTATCCTCTTGAAATTCACCCCACCTCTCTCTCTCTGTCACACACACACACACACACACACACACAGAGTCGAGGTAATCCTTCTGGAATACATTCAATCTGTTTTGACCATATTATTGTCCCCCCCCCATGAGGCAGATAATACCACTTCTCTGGTTGTTTAAAGAACTCATTATTTCGGGGGGAAATGAGGACTGACATTAACCACTTCTATGAACAACTTACTCTTGGCAAGCTAGCAGCAAAACGGACAGTTTGCATTGATAAAGTTGTTTATGTCCGTGGTGTGTGTCTGGTGTGTGTTGCAGCGGTGCCTTGCCGTACTGCAGTTTCAGTAAGCCTTTTGACAGCCTCGGTAAATGCAGTCCTGATGTGTACCACTCAGAAAACACTAACCAAACCGAGCCCTGCCGCATGGCTTCATTTCAGATGGAGATTTCACTAGATAGTGCATGAAGCGTTGGCATGACTCCTGGGTTATTTTTCTTTTTCTAGCTAGAAGAGCATTTGTCTGTGCATGTTTGGACGTCATCTTGCACAAGTTGAATGCACTGTAGTTTGTTTCTTCGTTACTCTAAAAACCACTGGGAAATGTGAAAGGTTTCAGTTGTCATGTGGCCATTGCTATGAAGTTCCAGATAGTTTCCACCATTTTGACCGTTGCCTCTGTTACGTGCGAGAACGTCGCCCTGTGCTGGGAACAGGGAGCGTGTTGAGGTGGAAAGGCACAAATTCTTTGGTGAAGGGGGCCGTCTTTATTTTCTTCCTTCTCTGTGTTGTTTTTTTTTTTTTTTCTCCCGTGTTTGTGTGTCCTGCACTCTGGCACTCCCTCTTTGTCCTCCTCCTCCTGTGATCCTCTTCAGCCAACACGCCTGCCGTCCAAGAAGAAAAGGGGGCATGCTTCCGTTTTGTCAGCTCGGGGAGGCAGTGCTTACACCCGGTGTCTGCTCAGCTGAGCAAACAGCTGTGCTGCTGTAGTGTGGGCAAAGCCTGGGGCCCGCATTGTGACAAATGCCCACTCCAGGGAACAGGTAAGGCCCCCAGCCATGTCAGACATCCACAGGGTTGGTTTTCTACATGTCTGACATCCACAGAATTCCTTCTCTACATGTGAGACATCATCCATTGTTCTTTCAGAGTTACTTCTCTACATGCCAGAGTTGGTTCTAGTTAGTTTTCTAATATATTAGACATCCCTCACAGTTAGTTCAGATTCAGTTTTCTGTGTCAGACATCCATCCGTCAAATCAGAGTTAGTTTTCCGCACGTTAGACATCAGTCAGTTAGTTCACATTTAGTTTTCTATCATGTGTTTTGGGGGACCATAGGATATGTTCCTTAATAACAGAAGTAGTTCTTCGCAGTAGTTAAACCAAGGTGTCTCCCTAGAGAGCATTACAGCATTGTCGAGGAATCATACCAACGGTTTCCCAGTGGAAGTAATATGTCTTTTCTATGCAGATTCTAGAGAGGATTCTCAATTGTAGTTACAAAAAGTTAGAAAGGTTATAGGTTATAGAAAGCAAAGAAAGGCCGTCCTGTGAGAGGTAAAGAAAGAGTTCTCTATATAGCAGTACAGGGAGGGTTCTAACCTGAACTGTAGATGAGCGCTCATATATATATATATATACAGCGAGAGAGAGAGAGGAAGAACTCCACAGACATTTTAATTTTCTACTGAAAAAAATACGTGCACATCCTTTGATAGTTACCAAAGAACTCCATCAGAACCAGCATTTGTTTAGATCTTTGTGAGCTTGAAGTAATATGATAGGTATGGTTAACAGGGAGCTAAAAAGGCAGAACAGATTTTGCACCATTGCAAGCAGAAAAGTACATCAGCAGTGATCACATTTAACAGGATGAGGGTTAAGGGGCATCACATAGTTGTCTTTATATGCTGTGAGCTCGGAGTGCAGCCCTGTCAGGAAGAGCGATAATGTATACTTTATGTTAATAAAAGGGCTGCTGTTTCCTTTGCACCCCTAGCAGATCCCTCATCCTGATTAAAGAATCCCCTGGAGGATCCCAATAGGATTTAATCCACGTGAATTATAGAGGCCCCAAACTAGTTATGTTCACACAACTTAATGAATGACAGAATCCTTTTGGACATATAGATGAGACTTACCCCCAAAAAGCAGCTTGGTACTGAGTTGTAGTGTACTGAAGCTGACTAGTGAACAGACTCTGCAGCGCGGAGATCCCCAGTTCATAACGAATGCAACAGGCAGAGGTTCCTAATAATCCGCCCGCCTTTTCACATTATGTGACTGCCTGAGGAACAACAGAGAACGACAACGTCTGTAACGTAAAAATCAGGTATCCCCAGCTATCCTGTTCCCCCTATCTCCAGTACACACACCTCTTGCCTGCATGTCTGTCACAGCTTTGCTCAGTAGTTGCTTTTAGATGTGTTGTACACAACTTTAATGCAAGCCATTGCCACGAACCCGTCACCACACTTATCTGAGTTCATGTGCTGTTCGGGCTGTATAACCAACTGCATTCTTATCGTGATGCAGTTGTATTGCATATCCCTGACACAAGCAAGTTTTCACTTGTTCTTTCATTTGCTTTTTTGTTTTCTGTTTGAATCAAAACAACTGCACATCATGTGTTCCACCCAGTGCTGCTTCTCCACACCTCGAGTTACTAAACAAAAATACCTTACAGTATGTGTTCTGGTGAAAGCAAGCCATGCACTTCACTACACCAAGGAGTTGAGGCCTAAAACAAGTGTGAGTAAATTCTCACTTTGTAACTGAATTAAATGCATTGCTGAGATGTCCTTGGCCCAGTTTCAATTAGAAACACCAGTTTTTCAAGCCACTCAGTTGCTGAATTCTCCCTGGCTATCCATTCCAGGAGAGTTACCTTGATGGAGGTAATTAACTGAGAAGGGAAAAGGTCAGCTTGATTAACGGTACTGGTGGTGGATGTTTGGGCAGGGCCAGTGCTTTTTGCTCCGGTCCAGTAAGCGGTGCAACGGAGAGGAATTTTGGCTTGTAACAGAAGTGTTTTCCTCTTCTCCAGGAGCAGGTCTATGGGAAAGATAAATCGCTGTTCGGATACATGTGCACAGTAATCTGGTGGCAAACAGGACAACTCCAGAATGCTGCAGCAGTTTCCGAATTAACATTGGCGTGATGAACAGCATAAGAGCAGAAGATCTTTCACTGTCCCTTCTATCTGACTGCTGAGCAGTGTTTACACTCCACTATCAGCTGATGGCTAACGGCCATCTCTGCTTGAAACGATTCAATTGTAAAATCTTTATTTAAAATTATTACTGTTGGGGCGTCTGGGTAGCGTGGCAGTCTATTCCATTGCCTACCAACATGGGGATCGTTGGTTCGAATCCCCGTGTTACCTCCGGCTTGGTCGGGCAGAGACAATTGGCCGTGTCTGCGAGTGAGAAGCCGGGTGTGGGTATGAGTCCTGGTCGCTGCATTAGCGCCAACTCTGGTCGGTCGGGGTGCCTGTTCGGGGGGGAGGGGGAACTGGGGGGAATAGCGTGATCCTCCCACGCGCTACCACCCCCTGGTGAAACTCCTCACTGTCAGGTGGAAAGAAGCGGCTGGTGACTCCACATGTATGGGAGGAGGCATGTGATAGTCTGCAGCCCTCCCCGGATCGGCAGAGGGGGTGGAGCAGCGACCGGGACGGCTTGGAAGAGTTGGGTAATTGGCCAAGTACAATTGGGGGAAAAAGGGGGGGGGGTATTATTGTTATATTGAGTTGATATAGTAGGAAAGCATCTTAGTAGAAGGCAACACATGTGGTAATATCCATCATATGAGCTCTTCTGAGGCGTTCTGTTTTGACGGTGGTGGCAGAAGATGCTTTAGCACTTTCTTTTCTTTCATGAGGACAGGAACCACATACATTTATTTCATCAGGGTGCTTAAAACACATTAGTTACAGTGACTGGGCCAAGAGCGGGACTTCAGCACAGTCCCTTTAACAGCAAATTCAAGATGAACCGTTTCATCTACTCGACTTTTTTGAGAAATGACCACACAGCTGCAGCTCTGTGGAGACTACCGGTGACCAGTTAGTACCAGCTCGTCCTACTCATTCTGCTTCCCAATAAATATCAAGCAAATTACCTAGTGTCACACACCTAATTATGTAAATGCAGGTGTGTTTCCAGCAGGTTTGTTAAAGTAAATAAACCCTTAACGTAGGACCAGAAAGATGGACCAGTTCAGATGAAGAAACAGTTGATCATGTAATTAATTTTTTTACTTATTGTGTAAATGCATTTTATATGTAATTTATCTCATTTCTTTAAATTGTTTATCTACCTCAAGTGAACATAAGGGATTTTACTCGATATTTTTCATTTCCATCAACAGAATTCACACAGAAACGTTGGGATGTATATGCAGTGGTAGCAAAAGACACATAATCAATGACAGCAGAACAAAAGTCCATCAGGACTGTGTCCACAGCATGATATCTGCATTACACAGATTAAGACTTTACATGTTATCAATATATATATTTCTAATTATCCAGCTAAGTTCAAAGAGATATGTCCTGGTGGGATGGGCTACACTGTCCTGCCTAAGCCTCCCGCCAGCAAGCCAGTCATCAGCTACCAGGAGCCCCTGGCCACGGCACCGCCACGAGCCTTGCCCACACAGGAGGAGTCAGTGGAGGCCTTTGGAAAGCCACAGCACATTTTGCCAGGTGAGATTTCAACCAGTGCGAACCGCATTTAGCCAACTGTTCAAGTTTATTTGGACAAGATTATCGAGACAAGATGTAATCAAGTACAGCACAGTAGATCATAGATCATAGATTTAATTGCATTGCAATCCTTTACGAGTTGATTCCTTCAGCTTGAATAAGGACAATGGAGGCAAAGTAATTCTCATCTGCTTTTGATGTCACAGGAATGAAACAAGGGGGAATGTTTGATTGTTTTTGCCAAAATGTTGGGCTGCAATCCCTTTCTCACCACTGTGTCATGAAGATAGTAAAGAACTTCAGGTGTGTTTCAGGATGCATCTCTTCCACCACTGCCACCAAGGCAACGGAAGATGGAAGTGGAATTAGAAACCTTACCTTGTGTGCAAGGCTTTTGTACGTGACTGATGCAAAAGTAACTGGTTAGAGCGCCACTAGCTTTTAATTTAGCTTTCAGTTTATTTGTTTTGTTTTTTTGTTGAACATATCATTAAATTTGTTTTAGAGGGGGCGTCCGGGTGGCATAGCGGTCTATTCCGTTGCCTACCAACATGGAGATCATGGGTTCGAATCCCGGAGTTACCTCCGGCTTGGTCGGCCGTGTCTGTGGGTGGGAAGCCAGATGTGGGTGTGTGTCCTGGTCGCTGCACTAGCGCCTCCTCTGGTCAGTCAGGGCGCCTGTTCAGGGGGGAAGGGGGAATAGCGTAATCCTCCCATGTGCTACGTCCCCCTGGTGAAACTCCTCACTGTCAGGTGAAAAGAAGCGGCTGGTGACTCCACATGTATGGGAGGAGGCATGTGGTAGTCTGCAGCCCTCCCCGGATCAGCAGAGGGGGCGGAGCAGAGACCGGGACGGCTCGGAAGAGTGGGGTAACTCGCCGGATACAATTGGGGAGAAAAAAAGGAGGGGAGAATATATATATATATATATGTATGTGTGTGTGTCTGTATCTTTGTTGTGGGAAACAATATTCAGTGGCAAGATTAATTCTTTCTGCTTGTGAATAAGATGGCTTTTCTTTTAAATCTCTCCCTTCGATGACTTCTCCTTAAGAAATGATTAGAGCCCCCCCCCCCCCCCCCGCAAAAGAAAACAACAAAAATCCACCCCATTTACCATAGAGATAAAACTGAGAGAGGACGAATAAAAGCCCTGGATGGTGTTGATCTACAGTAGAAACAGACAGAGGGGATGGAGCTGGAGCTTCTCTCTCCTCTTCTCATTCAGGACATGCCTGGCAGCCGGTGAGGGAAAAGGGAAACTTGGCCGTGTCTGGGCCCAAACTGGTCCAGATCATCGCCAAGCTCCTCGGGAGCACAGAAGTGCTGAGGATTCCCGAGCACAGGGGATGGGTTTTGAAAAACATTCAAACCGTCTGACAGCCGCTGTCCAGACCTGCATAGATTAGTGTCTGGTGTCAGGAGAAGCTCTTGTAGCACCACCCGCCCTGACATGTGGCGTCTCGGACGAAGCCAAGATTCTTCCTCGGTATCGCTGTGCCTCTTAACTTGACAGTGACATCTGGGTTCTTTATTTGTTCATCATTATTTATGATCTGACTTGTAGTTTTGCATACAGTTCTGTCCCAGCATCCACGTTTCCTTTGGCTTTGTTTTATAGTCATTTAGTGCTTTTCTCAAAGCCACGCTATGCAAATTTGGCACAGGAGTTGCGCTTGTTAGCTGCGAGTTGTACTTCTGCAATGGCATACAGTAATGAAGCTTTGACGCCAAAGTGTCTATGTTTTTGTCTACTGCAATGTATTAACTTGAGGTAATACTTAAGTTTATACAGGACAAATTGCACCCACTGATGCCTCAATAAACAAAGTTTTATGAGTTATGATGGTATGGTTTATGATATACTCTATTGAGCCCCGTGGGGAAATTACACTCTGCATTTAAATCACCCTAGCTGTGGGCAGCAGTGGGCAGCCGCTGTGCAGCGCCCGGGGACCAACTCCAGTTTGTCTCGCCATGCCTCGGTCAGGGGCACAGACAGGGGTATTAACCCCAACATGCATGTCTTTATGATGGTGGGGGAAACCGGAGCACCCGGAGAAAACCCACCGCAGACATGGGGAGAGCATGCAAACTCCACACAGAGGACGACCTGGGAGGACCCCCAAGGTTGGACAACCCCGGGGTTCGAAACCAGGACCTTCTTGCTGTGAGGTGACCACGCTAACCACTGAGCCACCGTGCTGGTAGAGCCTCAAGTTGTCTGGTATGACTAGCCTTCTCACAGTCTCCTCACATATATGTGTGTGGTCCTGCAATGCTGCCGTTAACAAGCATGGAGGGGTCTCGTACATTACGGACAAGCACTCAGAAGTCTTCAGTAGTTTTGAATAGGTTAATGCATGGCAGTCGACAAAAATACAGAAATGTTGGTGCCAAGTATCTGTTACTGTATGCCACTGCAGAAGTACTGCTCGAAGCCAACAAGCACCGCTCCTGTGCCAGATTTGAATAGTGCAGCTTTTTATTTCTAAATCTGTTACCTCATTGTCTGCGCTGTCTCCACCCGACCCTGTTGTAAGCCCATCTGTCCTGGAAGAGGGATCCCTCCTATGATGGTCCTCCTGAGGCTTCTCCCATTTCGTTTTCTGAGGAGTTTATCCTCCTCCTAATGGAGGGTCTGAGGATCGAGGGTGTCATCTGTATTTACCCTCTGCCTCTGTTACTATGATTTAGGGCTGTGTAAATAAACTCCGCTTGACTTTATCGTGTCCTCTGAAATGGGATAATTTAAAACTAGGAAAACTCTGAATCATAACTTGGCAAGGATTTGGAATAAGGAACGTCCTTGTTTTCTGGTTAACATTTGTCTGCTAGTCATGAAATAGATTAATGAACAGTTAAAGGGACTGTAAATGTAAGGTCTTATGAAATGGAAATAATCATGTCATTTATTTAAATCCCAAGGTGTTTATGAACAGATGCATTTTTCATAGAGTTTGTGCAGGAGTTAGTGTATTTGTTACAGATAAACTCAGATGAGCAAGACCAATACGTTCAAGCATTATTATTTGGTTATATTGCAAAAAAAAAAAATGTTACTGTTTTTTTTTTCCTGTTGTCAGTAGCAACAACTACACCTGACCAGGTAGGTTGTGTAATTTTGAATAGCTAAACTCTAATAGCCGTGTGCATGCACAGAGATGCTCATTGTTGCCTCCGAGGTCACCTTCAGGAGACTCCGCATCAGCTCTGCATGACGTCTTCAGCGCTGCTGCATGACATTGAGCAGGTCGATGTTCTGAGCACCTTAAGATGCTTACTTTTCCAATGAAAGTGTTTTTATTCATTTTCGATTGCTGCTGAGCTGTTGCTCTGCGCACTTCCATGCAGCCTCTTCAGCAGTATTACGGGTCCTACGTATCAAAACTAAACAGATACCGCTTTTGCAAAACGCTTGTCTGCAGAAGCTTTTCATATTGTGTTTTTTCCAGAATCTGAGTTTAACTCTGTCGAGCAGCAGCGGTCTTCGAGGACACAGCTCGGAGGAATCTCACGCCTCTGCAGAGAAATGTTTGCCCTTTTTGACTTTACATCTCTTCCAGCCATCGACTCTCGCTGCTGTTGCTCCGCTGTCGCCACGCAAGCTGAGTGCTCATGTGCTGTTATGCCACCTGTTTATGTCGCATGGCGGTAGCAGCGTGTTGCGTTGCAAAGCTGGAAAAAAAGGATCACAGATTTATAGATGGAAAAAATATCAAACGGTTATCATCTTTATCCTTTGGCTACATTGTTTGTCTCTTGTCGTTGAAGGAGCTGATAGTTCCTGTGGTTAGCGATAGGCCAGTAGTTCAACCTATCCTACCGCAGCTCTCGCCAGGTGTGTCCACTGTCAGGATGGAGGAAGCCTTCCCAGGTGTTCAGTTCACTATCTGCTCTTTACCTGCTGACCACATAGTGCATTTTAAAGACTTTTACGTTGTTACTACATAAAATCTTGGGGCTGAAATCTGCGACTTTTCTCCATTAAAGCTGCTGTAGGTCACTTTGGAGAGGCGAGCAATTGTAACATATCACTTCCTCGGAAAATCCAGTCCTCCCCCTTCGCTCTGCTCCCCCCTTCCCTCCTGTAACCCCTCCCTCCAAACCAGCTTTATATGCGAGCATGAGTTCGTATCGTCACTCTATGCATATAAAACAAATCAGCGAATCTCTTAGTTACACCAATGTTGGTTTTAGTTACAGCTGAAATATTTAGAAAGATCACTATTTACAAAGTGACTTGGTGGCATGGTGGCGCAGTGGTTAGCGTGGTCACCTCACAGCAAGAAGGTCCTGGGTTCGAGCCCCGGGGTAGTCCAACCTTGGGGGTCATCCCAGGTCATCCTCTGTGTGGAGTTTGCATGTTCTCCCCGTGTCTGCGTGGGTTTCCTGCGGGGGCTTCGGTTTCCTCCCGCAGTCCAAAGACGTGTAGGTCAGGTGACTCGGCTGTACTAAATTGTCCCTAGGTATGATTCCGTGCGTGTGTGTGTGGGGGGGGGGGCCCTGTGATGGCCTGGTGGTCTGTCCAGGGTGTCTCCCTGCCTGCCGCCCAATGACTGCTGGGATAGACTCCAGCATCCCCACGACCCTGAGAGCAGGATAAGCGGTTTGGATAATGGATGAATTTACAAAGTGCCATTGACAACTTGTGTGCGGACCTCTTTCCAAAATTCTTATTGATACCATAAAAAGAATAAAATGTATTGTAGTCATTAATCCATGCATGTAAAAAAATACCTTTCAGTGAATCACAGAAAGGTTAAATCAGTTCACCTTGACACAACGTTTATTGAGAGAAACATTTCCTCACTCATCCAAGAGCCCAAACACACCAAACCGACTAGCAGCGACAAAGGCCAACTGTAGCGTCGCCTGCCGTCTGGGCCAAAAAGTAGCACATGAACACACCGCAAAGACTGCAGTCGATGGCCAACTAGCATGTAGGTTCTGCACTGATTCGCTAAGCTGAACAGCCAATCAGAGCGATCTTGCTCACCGACGGGCTCCGCTGATTCAACATGCTGAATCGGCCGAAAAGCTGCCGACAGGGGTCCGACTAGTGCCAACGGTGCAGGACACACCGCCAAAACTAGGGTCACAGACGCTCACCGACGGCCCGACGCTGGCCGACGGCCGACCGTTGGCCTGGTGTGTCAGGGCCCTAAGTGACCTCCTCAGTGTCAACTGACTGCAGGTATCCCCACCCTTATAAACAATACAGTGGCTTAACGACCGAAACCAACGATCGGTTTCATAGGCAAATTAACTAGAGTTACAATGGCCATGTGTACTATTCACAGAGGATTGGGGAATAGATGGAAGGATATGTTACAAAATTGTGTCAAAAGAAAGTTGCCTGTGTCCGGGTAGCATGGTGGTCTATTGTGTTGCCTACCAACACGGGGATCACCGGTTTGAATCCCCGTGTTACCTCTGGCTTGGTCAGGCGTCCCTACAGACACAGTTGGCCATGTCTGCGGGTTGTAAGCCGTATGTGGGTATGTGTCCTGGTCACTCCACCAGCGCTGCCCCTGGTCGGTCGAGGCGCCTGTTCAGGGGGGAGGGGGGAACTGGGGGGGAATAGCATGATCCTCCCATGCGATACGTCCCCCTGGCAAAACTCCTCACTGTCAGGTGAAAAGAAGCGGCTGGCGATTCCACATGTATCGGAGGAGGCATGTGGTAGTCTACAGCCCTCCCTGCATCAACAGAGGGGGTGGAGCAGTGACCAGGATGGCTTGGAAGAGTGGGGTAATTAATTAGATGGGTACAATCGGGGAGAAAAATCGGGAACAATCCGGAAAAAATAAAGTTTCCTACAGCGGCTTTAATGACTCGTTATTTTATCCATTTCAAACGTGAAGACGATGTGGTGATTTTGCTGGACAGACATATTCCAGCAGAACAGTGTTTTGATATAGTTGGATGTAGGAAGCTGAGAGACACGGACTTGTTGACTCATATTTTCGACTAAAAGCAACGTGCAGCAGCCCTGCAGTTGGTGTGCATTCACCAGTTCCACCCTTGTAAGGTGGATCCTCACACCTAAGCTAACACAGAATCTAACGTATTACAGTCTACATCATACTATGTGGGAACACTGTTGTATAGTCATATTGGTTGCCATGGCCACATCAGCATCACGTTTCAATCAGTGTGCCCGCTGGACTTGTTTCCAACACGTACGTGTTTGCCGCTGCAGCAGTGTTCATCCTACCTGGTGTAATCATCTCACCAGTGGTACACGAAGACTGGAGAGTGTCTCTCCAACCATGCTGAAGATGACTGGTGGTGTTACAGAGCCTGACTCCATTGTCCAGATGGATAAAATAGGGGTTTATTCAAGAAAAATCATGGATTTCAGCTTCAATATATCAATGAATTAAAATATGTTTATATTTTGTTTTTTTCTCTCATTTTATTTCCTTTGCTGCATTATTCATTTCTTTTTTTAAAGAGTACTGCGAACAAGAGTACTGCTGACTGAGTTTTTAGTGTTTATGTTGGTCAACCATACATTTACTGTGACTATGGTCTTCTGCAGTACATCTGACATATGAAGAAATAAATGAATGTGTTTTGACGTCTGTGTCCCAAGCAGGGTCAGAATCTGTGGCTTCGTGAAAAGGGTTAATTAACATATTTCTAGAATTTGTTCAATTAAATACAGAAAAAAAACAGGTTTTCTTTTTCTCTGTTTCTCAGAAGTTTTTGAGAGGACATCTCCTCCTGCACCAGTCGAGATCCTTCCTTCCAATGCAGGCCAGGACATCGCCCCAACACAGTCAGTGGGTAAGAGACCCCATTTGATCTATAATCCATCCTGTTTCTGTCGTCTTGTCTCCTCTCCTCTCCCTTCCCTTCCCTTCACTTCTCCCCTCCCCTCCCTTCTCCTCAACCTCTCCTCTCCTCTTACTCTTTCTCTTCTCTCAACTGATATGTATTTTAAGCTTTCACTGAACAGGTGACTGCACAGCTGACATGTTGGTAATAAAATGTACCTAGGTATATATTTGAACACCCCCCCCCCACACACACACACACACACAGAGTGTTGGTGGTGTAGAAAGCATGGTTGAAGTGAGTAATATTGGAGTGGCAGGTGCTGGGTTATAAATATTTGTGTTTAGTCCTGCATTTGAAATGGTTATGGGGAAAAAACAATTACAATTAATGTTGGAGGAATTCACACACTAACATTAAAACGTTTCCCTTCGTGGCATCCAGGTAGTGTGGCTGTTGCCTACCAACACGGGTATCGCCAGTTCGATCCCCGTGTTACCTCCGGCTTGGTCGAGCGTCCCTACAGACACAACTGGCCGTGTCTGCGGGTGGGAAGCCGGATGTGGGTATGTGTCCTGGTTGCTGCACTAGCGCCTCTTCTGGTCGATCAGGGCGCCTGTTCGGGGGGGAGGGGGAACTGGGGGGAATAGCGTGATCCTCCCACGTGCTACGTCCCCCTGGTGAAACTCCTCACTGTCAGGTGAAGAGAAGCGGCTGGTGACTCCACATGTATGGGAGGAGACATGTGGTAGTCTGCAGCCCTCCCCGGATCAGCAGAGGGGGTGGAGCAGCGACCGGGAAGGCTCGGAAGAGTGGGGTAGTTGGCCAAGTACAATTGGGTGAAAGGGGGGGGGCAGCTTTTCCCATCTCTGGCTTTGTCCTTGTGGACTTTGTCCTCTCCTCTGCTGCAGGACGGTTTCAGCCATGAGGTGTTTAGCAGGTCTTTGGCATTATTGCGTTGCAACACATTCAGATATATGAAGTCAAACAGCACCATCGTTATAAGCAAACATTGGTCCAGTGCAATCATGGCAACAGTATGCTGACCCGAAATAGGGTGGGAAGGCTGTACAGTATTATTAGATGTTATTGCTGTGGTCCTTTAAGTGACACTGGGAGTGACTGGGAGTGAGGTTTTGCAGGGCTGCCAGCTGACACCCACCTGTTTTTATTCTGGTGCTCTAGGAAAAGAAACTGAGAGAAGTTTCTAAATACAGAGGGAGAGAGAGAGAGAGAGAAACAGAGAGAAAGAGCGAGAGAGAGACAGAGAGAGAGAGAGACAGAGACAGACAGACAGACAGAAAGAGAGACAGACAGAGAGAGAGCGATAGAGAGACAGAGAGACACAGAAAGAGAGTGAGAGAGAGACAGAGAGAGAGAGCGATAGAGAGCAAGAGAGAGACAGAGACAGAAAGAGAGTGAGAGAGAGACAGAGACAGACAGACAGACAGACAGACAGACAGACAGACAGACAGACAGACAGAAAGAGAGCGATAGAGAGACAGAAAGAGAGTGAGAGAGAGAGAGAGACAGACAGAGAGAGAGAGACAGACAGAGAGAGAGAGACAGAGAGAGAGCGCGATAGAGAGCAAGAGAGAGACAGAGAGAGACAGAAAGAGAGTGAGAGAGACACAGAGACAGACAGACAGAGAGAGACAGAGACAGACAGACAGACAGAAAGAGAGACAAACAGAGAGAGAGAGATTGGACAATGAGTTTCACCAATCACCAAACCACAACTGATATTTTGGTGAATTTTGCTAGAAAGATATCCTGTGCCACAGACCGTGTGTGTGTGTGTGTGTGTGTGTGTGTGTGTGTGTGTGTGTTCAGTGAAACCATGCATGTCCCCATCAGCAAAAGCCTTTGTGCACCATTCTGATTCCTTTTTTTTTTTCTTCCTAGGATTGAATGATTTTCCTGTCTGCTTTTTGTCTCATATTTTCTTGTACACTGAGCCTGGTGTGTTTTGCAGAAATGTGCCCCAGAAATGCCATGTTTTGCAATAGACAGGCACGTCATGAAACACATTAGAGAGGCTTAAACAATAAAACAATACCCAAGCTAACCTGATACCATGCTGTGGGCCTGGCAGCACCACAGCATGTTTAAGAAAACCACCAATTCTCAAGCCCATGCCAGCAGCACTGTCCAGCCATATGGTTTCTATCATTCCTTGTTCTGTACTGTTTGTGTCCCTTTCATATAATTCTGGGTGTTGAGACACAGAAATGATGGCCTTATTAGTTGACACCTTCTTCATCTCGGTCATTTTTTGTTTTCTTTCTTCTTTGGATTTCCCCCCAATTACCCCACTCTTCCGAGCCTTCCCGGTCGCTGTTCCGCCCCCTCTGCTGATCCGGGGAGGGCTGCAGACTACCACATGCCTCCTCCCATATATGTGGAGTCACCAGCCGCTTCTTTTCACCTGACAGTGAGGAGTTTCACCAGGTGGACGTAGTGCATGGGAGGATCACGCTATTCTCCCCAATTCCCCCTCCCCCCTGAACAGGCGCCCCGACCGACCAGAGGAGGCGCTAGTGCAGCGACCAGGACACATACCCACATCCGGCTTCCCACCCGCAGACACGGCCAACTGTGTCTGTAGGGACGTCCGACCAAGCCGGAGGCAACACGGGGATTCGAACTGGCATCCCCGTGTTGGTAGGCAATGGAGTAGACCGCTACGCTACCAGGACACCCCCGGGATGTTTTATTTGAAAGACGAATTCATTTAATTGTAACTATAACGATTCCATGTGTTAACGCCCCGTCCTCTTTCTTCTGTTTCTATCTGTGTCTTGTTTTTTGAAGACTCGCTCTGTATTGAGCGTTTTGTCACACTGATTGTTATTTGGGGAGCTGTTTTCTGTCCTACTGCACTCTATGGACTGTTACACTGAATAATCACTTGTGGAGAGAGCAGCAACATGTTCCGTTCATAGCGTATCAGTAGTATCACGCACAGCAATATGTTCCCTTCATTGGCATGTGATAAACATGGAATGAGCTGGAACTGCGGGGGTCATTCACAGCCAATAGGAAAACGCCTATTTCTGTGTGTACCAGTGACGTCATTGGTCAGCCAAGCAACTTGTAACTTGGGTAGCATAGCGGTTTATTCCGTTGCCTACCAACGTGGGATCGCCGGGTCGACGCCCTCCGGCTTGGTCGGGTGTCCCTACAGACACAATTGACCCCCGTGTCTGCGGGCGGGAAGTCGGATGTGGATATTTGTCCTGGTTGCTGCACTAGCGCCTCCTCTGATCGGTCGGGGCTCCCCCCCGGTTCGGCAGAGAGGGGGAGGAGCAGCGACCAGGGCGGCTAAAAAAAAAAAAAAAAAAACTTCAGTGACATTGTCGGTCACCTGATCCAGTGGCCCAATCATGTCAAACTGATCACACAGTCAGTCACTATGAACATGAGCACTCAGCCACATGTGTCTGTAGGGCTTGCCCCGCTGGGCGGTCCAGTCAGAAAAGATGCTCCATGATTGTAGCTTGGATTTTAACACTAGGACAACCGGGATTTCACTCCTGCCTAAAACGATCATGGGCGGTCAAAATGAGGGCTGGTTTTTAAACTCTATGTTGTGTCACGATAAATACCCAATTGAGATATTAATGCATTACATGTGTTAGTATGTCTGTTAAGAAACTAACTGACACCAAAATTAACATTTTAACAACTTTAATACTATTTTTCAAACAATTTAAAATGGCCGCTGTCCAACGCCTGTAAATACTGCAACGCCTTGGTGGTAGTCGTGGTGCGTCTGTAACGGCGTCTGTAACCAGACATGTTGGACATAATACCTGAAAAACAAAACGGAAAACACATATTAGTAATCTAACAAACATAACAAGGCCTATAAAACGTGAGATGTAAAAAAAGAACTGAATGTTACGAAGGAAATGACATGAACAACACATGTCATAAATAATGATATGATGCGCACAATGATGCGCAAATTACGTGCGGTGATTTTGACCGGTCATGGCCATTTTACATAGCTCATAACTTTTTTTGTGCAACTGATCTAAAACTCCTTTTAATGCAGATATATGCAGTTTTAGGAGCATTCAGGTAGCGGCAGGTCTGTATCTTTTTTTCCACAAAGTTGTTAAACTTTGACAATCCAAAATGGTCAAAATGGCCGCCTTGGTCGTTCTAGTGAAAACCGTTTTAATAGTTGTAACATCCCTCCATCCATCCATTATACAGACTGCTTATCCTGCTCTCAGGCTTGCGGGGATGCTGGAGCCTATCCCAGCAGTCATTGGACGGCAGGCGGGGAGACACCCTGGACAGGCCGCCGGACCATCACAGGGCCCACACAGACACACACACATTCACACCTAGGAACAATTTAGTACAGCCGATTCACCCGACCTACATGTCTTTGGACTGTGGGAGGATACCGGCTGGCAACATGCCCAAGAGAACTGGTGCGGCTAACGGCAACGATGTGAGTAAAGGCGTCGTCGATCAGTTAAAGGAACAGTTAAAACCATTAAGTGATCAGTTTTCAGCTGCTATGCAAACGAACAGCGAACAACAACAAGAAATCGACAAACAACATCACAAAATTGATCAGCCAGCCCTCTAAAACGCAAAATGAAATGACGTTAAAGATTCAAGAAGTAAATGTTTGAGGCTACAATATACAGATGTATAAGCCATGACATGCAGTGATATTTAACTTGCTGAACATCTGTCTTATTGTCTGGTAAACTAACAGCACTGCGTGCACTGAGAGCAGAGCACTGCAGCAAGACCCTACTGCAATTTCCCTCCATAGGGTGGGGTTGGATGTGTAGATTTCCCTCCATAGGGTGGGGGTGGATGTGTAGATTTCCCTCCATAGAGTGGGGGTGGATGTGTAGATTTTCACTTTCAAAGCTCAACAGATGTAATTATGCTTTTAATATTACTTTCAGGCTCCTGCTAGGCTGGTGTAATGTGCTTGCATGGGTCTTCATAAATACTCATTTATGCAAGGACTGTGTAATGCAGAGCCTTCATAAAGCCTGGTCAGTGGATCACAAGAATGTTCTACTAGAATTGAGACTGGAGTTGTTTTTGGATATTCCAGAGTTGTTTGACACTTGCTATTCGTGTCCAGGACAAAGGGGAAAGATGTGTATCCGTGATCTATATTTGTTTGACGTGTCCTCATTAACCACAAAAAGCAGTTTGTGTGCGTGCGTGCGTCTCTCCTGCTGTCTCTGAATGGTGAAAACCATAAAGCAAAAGACATTTTTTATGTCTAGCTGATAACAGATACTCTAAACCTGGCTGCATATTTTCCTCTCTCTTCCCCTCTTTCTGTTTTAATCATCCTGTTGCCCTTGCCATGATTCGACCCTCATTGTGCCACACTCCTCAACACTTGCTAATTATTGTGATGGGTTTTTTTTTTTATTATTAAACTTCCTCCTCGTTGAAACCCAGTAATGCTCTTATTATATTAAAATTCTTCAGGTGGTTGAATGGGTCAGCCTTATCACAGAAAGTTGAACCAGTTCATCTGGACTTAACATTTAGTGAGAGAAACGTTTCATCACTCATCTAAAGGCCCTGACACACCATGGCGGGCCGTCGGTGAGCCATCTGTGGCCCTAGTTTTTGTGGTGTGTCCCGCACCGTCGGCACTAGTCGGACCCCTGTCGGCAGCTTTTCAGCCAGTTCAGCATGTTGAATCGGCGGAGCCAATCGGTGAGAGAGATCATTCTGATTGGCTGTTCAGCTTAGCGAATTGGTGCAAGAGAAGAGAAACGGAAGTCACAAAAGTTGCCTATTGCCAAGAAGCGCAGTGTAAACATCAGATGTTCCCCTACACAGATACAATCCCGGTAGTTAGTGTTTTGCCTCTGGGTGATTGGACTGATAAGTTCCTTCAACATGTGGAACTGAACAGCAAAGAGCCGAGTGAAATTTTTAAACTCAGGAGGTTTCATTTATCTCCTGCTCTTGACTCAGGTTCGGGAAAGCCCCTTGAGCCTGTCACTGTGATTTCACCCATTTAGTGCAATTTCCCCTTATTTTTCACCTCCGCCTCTCCATTTCTTCTTCCACAACCAAAGGACCAAGTGCTGACAACGCCAGCGCCATTTGCAACTTTTTATCAGATGTGTTCTCCATTAGGAGTAGTATATCACCACACCGTCTGTAGTGAGTGAGAGTTGAGTGAAAATGGTAAGTAAACACTGTTTTGTTTACGGTTTGTATATCCGCAGTCCTGGGTCTTCCGGTTTCAAATTTTGAATGACGAATACAGACTACCACCACCTGCTGGTATGGAGACTTATTTCCTCTCACGCAGGCGCAGAATGTACATGCTAGTTGGCCGTTGGCTGTAGTCTTTGCATTGTGTTCAAGTGCTACTTTTTGGCCCAAATGCAGGCGACATGAGGCGACACAACAGTCGGCCTTCATCGCCGCTAGTTCTCTGATGTCGGTTTGGTGTGTCTGGGCCCTAAGTGACCCCTTCAGTCTCAGCTGACTGCAGGTATCCCACCCTTATAAACAATACAGCGGTACAACCACCCAAACCAACGAACAGTTTCATGTGCAAATTATAGTGACCATTAACTAGAGTTACAATGGCCATGTGTATTATTCACAGAGGATTGGGGAATAGATGGAATCACAGCATTGTAAGATGGCGACAGATGTACTCTTAGCCCCCCTCGGTTCAGGGATGGTCATTCCCTCTTCACATGGATGGCCTCTTTGGATGGCTTTGGAAAAAAGCACTATATAGGTGCATTCCATTTAGTCCATTACAATTAATGCCTCACATACAGTGGTGTGAAAAAATGTTTGCCCCCTTCCTGATTTCTTCTTTTTTTGCATGTTTGTCACACTTAAATGTTTCAGATCATCAAACTAATTTAAATATTAGACAAAGATAACACAACTAAACACAAAATGCAGTTTTTAAATGAAGGTTTTTATTATTAAGGGGAAAAAACATCCAAAGCTACATGGCCCTGTGTGAAAAAGTGATTGCCCCCTAAACCGAATAACTGGTTGGGCCACCCTTAGCAGCAACAACTGCAATCAAGCGTTTGTGATAACTGGCAATGAGTCTTTTACAGCGCTGTGGAGGAGTTTTGGCCCACTCGTCTTTGCAGAATTGTTGTAATTCAGCCACATTGGAGGGTTTTTGAGCATGAACCGCCTTTTTAAGGTCATGCCACAGCATCTCAATCGGATTCAGGTCAGGACTTTGACTAGGCCACTCCAAAGTCTTCATTTTGTTTTTCTTAAGCCATTCAGAGGTGGACTTGCTGGTGTGTTTTGGATCATTGTCCTGCTGCAGAACCCAAGTGCACTTCAGCTTGAGGTCACGAACAGATGGCCGGACATTCTCCTTCAGGATTTTTTGGTAGACAGCAGAATTCATGGTTCCATTTACCACAGCAAGTCTTCCAGGTCCTGAAGCAGCAAAACAGCCCCAGACCATCACACTACCACCACCATATTTTACTGTTGGTATGATGTTCCTTTTCTGAAATGTTGTGTTACTTTTACGCCAGATGTAATGGGACACACACCTTCCAATAAGTTCAACTTTTGTCTCGTCAGTCCACAGAGTATTTTCCCAAAAGTCTTGAGGATCATCAAGATGTTTTCTGGCAAAACTGAGACGAGCCTTTATGTTCTTTTTGCTCAGCAGTGGTTTTCGTCTTGGGACTCTGCCATGCAGGCCATTTTTGCCCAGTCTCTTTCTTATGGTGGAGTCATGAACACTGACCTTAACTAAGGCAAGTGAGGCCTGCAGTTCTTTGGATGTTGTTGTGGGGTCTTTTGTGACCTCTTGGATGAGTCATCGCTGCGCTCTTGGGGTAAATTGGCCGGCCGGCCACTCCTGGGAAGGTTCACCACAGTTCCATGTTTTCGCCATTTGTGGATAATGGCTCTCACTGTGGTTCGCTGGAGTCCCAAAGCTTTAGAAATGGCTTTATAACCTTTTCCAGACTGATAGATCTCAATTACTTTGTTTCTCATTTGTTCCTGATTTTCTTTGGATCGCAGCATGATGTCTAGCTTTTGAGGATCTTTTGGTCTACTTCACTTTGTCAGGCAGGTCCTATTTAAGTGATTTCTTGATTGAGAAGAGATGTGGCAGTAATCAGGCCAATTGAACTCAGCTTTCCAAAGATGTGATAAACCACACTTAATTTTGTTTTAATGGGGGGGCAATCACTTTTTCACACAGGGCCATGTAGGTTTGGCTTTTTCTTTTCCCTTAATAATAAAAACCTTCATTAGAAAACTGCATTTTGTGTTTACTTGTGTTATCTTTGTCTAATATTTAAATTAGTTTGATGATCTGAAACATCTAAGTGTGACAAACATGCAAAAAAATAAGAAATCAGGAAGGGGGCAAACACTTTTTCACACCACTGTATTTACCCACACGCGTGTGCGTGTCTGTGTGCACGCACACACACACACACACACACACACTCATGGCAGTGTCACCCCATGCAAGGTAACAACCAGGTCATCTGGAGCAGTTGGAGGCTGCGTTTCTTGCCCAAGGACAGCTCAAGTTTTTGCAAGGGGGAGCTGAGGATGGAACCAGCAACCCTCCACTATTAAAGCTAGAAATAGGTTAAGTACGTCCTTTCCACGGTGTCTAGCCCCCGCCCCTCCATACGACCCTGAACTGGATTAAGCAGATATGGACAATGGATTAATCAATACCCTGTATGCTCTTTAGCTGGAACCCAGGCTTACTGACATTCATGGATTTGCTTGTTAAATGGGGATCCTACAAAAGTATTACCAACTTTTGCAACTTGGGTACAAGTTTTACTTTTGTAAACTTTGGTCTAAAGAAATATATATCATTTTTCATTTCAGCATGCTAGCTTGGTGAGAGATAGAGAATGTTAGTAAAGGTATTTTCCAGAAATAGTGTGTAGGGTTATATACTCTTAATTCTGCTGATGATGCCAACATGGGCACAAGTGTTGGCCTTAGTTCTTGCACAGAGGGCTTATATGTTTTCAACAAACAGAGGGTAATTTTGTATTTACAAACCAAATTGTGATACTATTATGCTTTACTTAAGTGGAAAATAGAAATGTTATATTCTTTTATGCTGATATTTCCTTGCACTTACCGTGGGAATATTAGTTACTACTATATGAGGCCACAACACAAGATGAAGAGTATACAGTTCAAATACAATACAACTATAAAACAGATGTACGCACGTATGATTACTCTGTAAATGATGGATAATATCCTTTTTCTAATACTTTTACATGTAAATGCTGTCTCATATAATTGTCCTTAGTATTTTCTTAATAAATTGTAAATAAAGTGGCCCTCTCAGGCACTGTTAAATGGTTTTGATCATATTTAAAAGATAAAAGAGCCTACCAACACGGGGCTCGCCGGTTCGAGTCCCCGTATTACCTCCGGCTTGGTCAAGCATTCCTATGGACACAATTGGCCGTGTCTGTGGGTGGGAAGCCGAATATGGGTATGTGTCCTGGTCACTGCACTAGCGCCTCCTCTGGTCGGTCGGGGCGCCTGTTCGGAGGGGAGGGGGAACTGGGGGGAATAGCGTGATCCTCCAACGCGCTATGTCCACCTGGTGAAACTCCTCACTGTCAGGTGAAAATAAGCAGCTGGAGACTCCACATGTATCGGAAGAGGCATGTGGTAGTCTGCAGCCCTCCTCGGATCAGCAGAGGGGGTGGAGAAGAGACCGGGACAGCTCGGAAGAGTGGGGTAATTGCCCAAGTACAATTAGGGAGAAAAGGGGGGGTACTATTTTGGGTGGGGTTTTTTTGTCTCCTGCTGTAATTTCTCGTCACAGAATCAATGTTTCATTATTTGTGCCACAGGGCACAGTTCCAGACCCCTTAATTTTTAATCTCTATACCGGGTGGTTTGGTGGTTTCCGCCCTTGCCTCTAGGTTAAAGTTAAGTCTTTGAACACTAACTAAAAAGGTAGATTTTCAGCCTTGTTTTTATGTTGCAACATTTTTTTCAGTGTTTCCTATTCTTTCTTTTCTGCAAAACTAATTTCCACCTACAAGCCATATTGCATTTTAATGTACCATCCTGAAAAAGATTGTTTGATTGATGTTGAGTGCTCTGGAGTTTGGTCTTCCTTTTTGGCTTACCTCATGCTCATGATTTGATGCAGGATGTACACCTGAAAAGGAGTGATTCATCATAAGTGATCGATTCCAGTGTCCCTCCCATTACCACTGATGGTCTCAACTGGTGTCTGTGCCATTATTATTCATCTCTCATCTCTGTCTCTGTCAACTTCTCTCTCTGTTATTCTCTCTAATTTTCTTTAGCAACTTCACACCTTTTCTCTCTTGCAATCTTACCTTTAACTTTAAATTGAACTCTGTTGCATACTGTTCCTCCCTTTCTCAACCCCCCTTCTTCCCTTGACCATCTTTCCCTAGCTACCATATTCCCCTCTTCGTCAGCTCTATCTATATATCCACTAATTTTTTTCTTCACTTATCTTCCCTCTTTCCCATTCCCTCTCCTCCATCCCGCTATTCAATTCTTTCTGCCCCTGAAAACCTGTCATCCGTCTTCTATTCTCCCTTCTTTCCACCCTTTGTCTCTCCACCTCTCTGTCTTTCTTTCTGCCTCCTTCTATTCCTTCTTTCCTGCTATGTCTTTTTCTCCTTCAAATGTCTTTTTCTCTTCTTGATTTCTGACTTTCTAAATCCTCGTTCTCTCCTCTATTCCTTTTTGTCTAGAGGTGGATGAGTGCCAGATCAACCCCTACATTTGTGGACAGGGGGTTTGTTACAACACGGCTGATGGATACACCTGCCATTGCAATGAGGGCTACCATCTAGACGACACCAAGAACACCTGTGTAGGTGAGGGGGCCTAAGGTCGTCTTTATTTACTGAGGTCAAAATTCAGCTGTACTCAGTATCTGGCTAGTTCTCTGCCCAGTGTAACTGAATATTACTCTCGGCTAGTCTGAGATAATAATATCTTGGTATGCTATTTCATGTTGTTTTTATATGTCTGCCCCCCCCCCCGGTACCCCCTTCAATGTGAAGTGCTTTGGGTGTCTAGAAAAGCGCTATATAACTGTAATCCATTATTATTGTTATTATTATTATTATTATTATATGTGATTTGACTGTGTCTGCTCTCTTAATGTGGTATGTGACAGGTGGTTAGGCATCACTTAAGTCACCTTTGTTGGTGACAAAGCCATAGATTATTTTAGGGCCCTTTCACCTTGTGTGATGAATGGGATGAATAGTGTGTCATTTCAAATGGATAAAATCAAAATAATTTTGTTTTACTTCAGACAGTGTGGCACATTCACAACACTGTGTATGGATGTATTGATTATAATCAATACATCCATATACAGTGTTGAAAAAGTGACAATAATTACTAATGTCACCTTTTCTGTTGAGTCACCATGAACAGCACAAGAATGTTATGACATATTAATGACTATATTGTTGTGTACAAGTTGAAAAATGAACAGTTGCATCTTTGAAATTTGTTAAGCCCACTGAGGCAAATTTGTAATTTGTGATAGTGGGCCATACAAATAAAATTGACTTGACTTGACTTGAAAAGACACTAAAAACTGTCAATACAGGTCAGTCAGAGGGGTTGTATTTGTGTAATGCTTCATTTTTCTTATTCTATTCTAACTTTCTTATTCTATTCTAATCTTAACTATTCTAATTGAGACAGTGGATCATAGGTTACAATAGTGGATCAATTAGATTGTAGGGGGTGTCCAGGTAGTGTAGTGGTCCATTCCGTTGCCTACCAACACAGGGATCCTCGTGTTACCTCCCGCTTGGTCGGGCGTCCCTACAGATAAAATTGGCCGTGTCTGAGGGTGGGAAGCCAGATATCCCGGTCGCTCTACTAGTGCCTCCTCTGGTCGGTCGAGGCGCCTGTTCAGGGGGGAGGAGGAGCTGGGGGGAATAGCGTGATCCTCCCATGCGCTACATCCCCCTGGCAAAACTCCTCACTGTCAGGTGAAAAGAACCGGTTGGCGACTCCACATGTATTGGAGGAGGCATGTGGTAGTCTGCAGCCCTCCCCGGATCAGCAGAGGGGGTGGAGCAGCGACCGGGACGGCTCGGAAGAGTGGGGTAATTTGCAAAGTACAACTTGGAGAAAAAAGGGGGGGAAAAATCCTAAAAAAGAAAAGAAAAAAAAAATTAGATTGTAATGCGATTGAGAAAATAGCTTTCTCTGAGGACAAACAAATTGCAAACATCCAGATGTGTAATTCAGGTTGCACTCTTTCAGAATTGTCCTTTTGATTTTCTTGTCTCTTATTGGTAATAACCTGTGATGTCAAAAAATGTCTCAGTATGATTTTCGAGTTTAAATCTGTGGTTATATAACATCATTTTTTGTATTTGGGAGATTTCCTTTATGCAGCATCTCATCTGATCTCATTTAATCTCTCTTGATCCTATAACAGTTTGTCTCGTGAATACAGCTTTTTGTGTCTTGATGTTCTTCCCGTGTCAGAAAGCCACTGTTACATCTCACATTATATAATTAGTACACACACACACACACACACACACACACACACACACACACACACACACACACACACACGATGGGTTGGATCCTGAGACCATGTTCTCCTCTATGAGCTAATTTATTTTGTGGTATGTTGTTCTGTGTTTCTGTCCAGATGTTGACGAGTGTTTAGAAAACCCATCGCTGTGCTTCAGGGGCCGTTGTAAGAACACACCTGGCAGCTTCCTGTGCATCTGTCAATTTGGCTTCATGACCGACATGGAGGGAACCAGTTGTATCGGTAAATGCAACAATTTTCCTTCTTTTGGATTAGATTATATTAGAATTGCGATTAGATTGGATTAGAATTGAGATTAAATTAGGTTTGATAAGAATTTAGATTAATTTGGATTAGATAAAATAAGATTAGAATTGAGATTAGATTAGAATTGAGATTAGATTAGAGTTCAATCAATCAATCAAGTTGCATTTTATGTAGTGCTTTTCTAGCTGCAACGGCCACTCAAAGCGCTGTTTATGCTTTTTTTTAAGAAGAAAGAGAAATTGCTTTCACCCTTCTCAAGCCATTTCAGTTTTGAGATTAGATTAGGTTAGATTTGATATTAGATTAGATTAGGTTAGAATTGATATTAGATTAGATTAGGTTAGAATTGATAATAGATTAGGTTAGAATTGAGATTAGAGTTGAGATTAGATTAGGTTAGAATTGATGTTAGATTAGATTAGATTAGAATTGAGGTTAGATTAGACAGTTTTATTAATCCCCAATGGTGAAACTCATTTGCCACAAAATCAACTCATTCAGACAACAATATAGACATTGCATTCAAAGTACACAACAAATAAATAACACCATAAAAAGCCATTTGAGACATGGTTAACAGCTAAAAGGTGCTAGGGATCTAGACCACATCTAAAAGTGTTCATTAAAAAATATGACTGCTGGAACAAAAGACCTTCTGAGTCGTTCACTAGTCACTCACCAAATGACCTTCTAAATCCGTTAAAAAAACAGTGTAATGGATGGCCTTCAAATCACCGAACCGGTTTTAGTTTGACCCTTGTTCTCTTTTCTACAAAGTGTGTCTGGGGGTAAGGCCAATCTGAGCCAGCCTTTCTGATCATCTGATCATCTTTTTGAGCCTGTTTTTGTCATCCGCATTGATGCTGCCCCCCCCCCCCCCCCCAGCAGAGCACAGCATAAAAGAGGACACTAGCTAAGATTCCCTGATTAAAAAAAACATGAAGCTTCTGGCTGATGTCAAAGGATCTAAGCTTCCTCAAGAAGAATAGTCTTGACTGGGCCTTCTTGAATACAACATCAGTGTCCTTTTTCAAGTTAAATATGCTGTCCAGGTGGACACCAAGATATTTGTAAGACTGGACAATTTCTATTTGCTGACCCTTAATTATTGCTGGGAATACATCATCCTTCTTCCTTCTGAAATCAGTAACTAACTCTTTGGTCTTCCCAACATTTAATCATGTCCATCCTGTTTTTTGCCAGTCCTCGCTGAGTCTCCATCCATCCCTTGTAGAGAAAATCCTTCCATTTTCACATGATGCTCTGGTTCCCTGTCAGACAGCCAAGTCTGTGTAAAACACAGTGGGCTGCTCTGTCTGTACAGGCGATCATAACTCTAATAAGCTTTCAAGTCATCTGCCTTATTAACCAAGGAGCAGACATTCCCCTTGATAACAGAGGCTAGCACAGGTTTGTACCCCCGTTGACTGTTCCTGACCTGGACCCCTCCTCTGCAGCCTCTCTTTCTAGTCTTGAACTTGATTTCTGACAAGTCGACACCAAGATCCAATCCACCTGATGTAGGAGGCCTCAGCTGAAGAAGCTCCTGCCGACTATAGGTGATGAAAGGTGGGCCTGGTTCGCCCCCGACTCTTACTGTTTGAGCAGCTCTCCAGACAGTTATTACCCAAAGCCACAGAGGGCAAACCAATGTGCAATTATTAAGTGCAACCATAATCACGTCGTCAAAGTTTGGTCATGCTGATGATCGTGAATCAAGAGGAGTTAATATAACACTGAAAACACATAATAACGTAAATAACAAACGCACACATGGTCGCCAGCAAGGGGACAGCACCTCATCAGATTGTCATGTGTTTATACATACATGCTCAGTTTTACCCTGTGTGTAGGTATTCATTTTATCTTCGTATGTCACATAAACACACTTGTCGCATGTACATGTGTACATGCATTTGAGACTTTTTTCCTCCCATATAGATGTGCACCTGTGTTTCTGTTTGCTGCGTACAGTCGGGTTTTGGCTTCTAAAATTATATATATATTTATATAAATAACTTTGTTAAAAGAAACACTCAACTGTAGGGAAAGTGCTCAACAAATAAGGAACAAAATAATCCAGTGATAATCCATGTTCCTGAGTAGCGTTATTGACAGCTGATGTTTGCTTATGGCAAGAAACAGGCTTGTACTGTCTCATAAAGAATTTACTTGACTCACTGGATTATTTTGCTCCTTATTTGTTGAGCACTTTCCCTACCGTTGAGTGTTTCCTTTAACAAAGTTATATACAGTGCATCCGCAAAGTATTCACACCCCTTCACTTTCCCCACATTTTGTTATGTTACAGCCTTGTTCCAAAATGGATTAAATTCCTTTTTTTTCCTCATCAATCTACACACAATACCCCATAATGAAAAAGTGAAAAAGGTTTTGTAGAAATTTTTGCCAATTTATTAAAAATAAAAAACTGAAATATTGCATGTACATAAGTATTCACACCCTTTGCTATGACACTCAAAATTGAACTCAGGTTCATCCTGTTTCCACCGATCATCCTTGAGATGTTTCTACATCTTGATTGGAGTCCACCTGTTGTAAATTCAATTGATGGGACATGATTTGGAAAGGCTCACACCTGTCTATATAAGGTCCCACTGTTGACAGTGCATGTCAGAGCAGAAACCGAGCCATGAAGTCAAAGGAATTGTCTGTGGACCTCCGAGACAGGATTGTATCGAGGCACAGATCTGGGGAAGGGTACAAACAAATTTCTACAGCTTTGAAGGTCCGAAGAGCACAGTGGTCTCCATCATTCGTAAATGGAAGAAGTTTGGATCCACCAGGACTCTTCCTAGAGCTGGCCGCCCAGCCAAACTGAGCAATCGGGGGAGAAGGGCCTTGGTCAGGGAGGTGACCAAGAACCTGATGGTCACTCTGACAGAGCTCCAGCGTTCCTCTGTGGAGATGGGAGAACCTTCCAGAAGGACAGCCATCTCTGCAGCACTCCACCAATCAGGCCTTTATGGTAGAGTGGCCAGACGGAAGCCTCTGCTCAGTAAAAGGCACATGACAGCCCGCTTGGAGTTTGCCAGAAAGCACCTAAAGGACTCTCAGACCATGAGAAACAAGATTCTCTGGTCTGATGAAACCAAGATTGAACTCTTTGGCCTGAATGCCAAACGTCACGTCTGGAGGAAACCAGGCACCTCTCATCACCTTGCTAATACCACCCCTACAGTGAAGCATGGTGGTGGCAGCCTCATGCTGTGGGGATGTTTTTCAGTGGCAGGAACTGGGAGACTAGTCAGGATCGAGGGAAAGATGAATGGAGCAAAGTACAGAGAGATCCTTGATGAAAACTTGCTCCAGAGCGCTCAGGACCTCAGACTGGGGCGAAGGTTTACCTTTCAACACGACAACGACCCTAAGCACACAGCCAAAACAATGAAGGAGTGGCTTCGGGACAAGTCTGTGAATGTCCTTGAGTGGCCCAGCAGAGCCCAGACTTGAACCCCATTGAACATCTCTGGAAAGACCTGAAAATAGCTGTGCAGCGACGCTCCCCATCTAACCCTACAGAGCTCGAGAGGATCTGCAGAGAAGAATGGGAGAAATACCCCAAATATAGGTGTGCCAAGCTTGTAGCTTCATACCCAAGAAGACTTGAGGCTGTAATCGCTGCCAAGGGTGCCTCAACCAAGTACTGAGTAAAGGGTGTGAATACTTATGTACATGCAATATTTCAGTTTTTTATTTTTAATACATTTTCAAAAATTTCTACAAAACCTTTTTCACTTTGTCATTATGGGGTATTGTGTGTAGATTGATGAGAAAAAAAGTAATTTAATCCATTTTGGAATAAGGCTGTAACATAACACAATGTGGGGAAAGTGAAGGGGTGTGAATACTTTCCATATATATATATATATATATATATGTGTGTGTGTGTGTGTGTGTGTGTGTGTGTGTGTGTGTGTGTGTGTGTGTGTGTGTGTCACACACACACACACACACACACACACACACACACACACACACACACACACATTTTTTGTCCAACTTCCAACCATTTCCAGAGCAAATAAAAAAACACTTATTGTAAAATACCTCTTACTTGTTTATGGAAGTACCCATTGCTGTGGTTTAACCTGAAAGGAGAGTATCCCTCACAGGCCAACAAATCCTCTAACTACTTGTGTTGCGGGGCGTCCGGGTACCATAGCGGTCTATTTTGTCGGTTCAAATCCCCGTGTTACCTCTGGCTTGGTTGGGCGCCCCTACAGACACAATTGTCCGTCTCTGTGGGCGGGAAGCTGGATGTGGGTATGTGTCCTGGTCGCTGCACTAGCGCCACCTCTGGTCCGTCGGGGTGCCTGTTTGGGGGGAGGGGGAACTGGGGGGAATAGCGTGATCCTCCCACGCGCTACGTCCCCTTGGTGAAACTCCTCACTGTCAGGTGAAAAGAAGCGGCTGGTGACTCCACATGTATGGGAGGAGGCATGTGGTAGTCTGCTGCCCTCCCCGGATCAGCAGAGGGGGTGGAGCAGAGACCAGGACGGCTCGGAAGAGTGGGGTACTTGGCCGGATACATTTGGGGAGAAAAGGGGGGGTATCCCCCCCCATAAAAAAGAACTTGTGCTGCAAAAGAGCACATTTTTTAAAAACACAGCCAATCGTGCACACACATTTACACACATGCATTTGATGACTAGACAGCTGACAGATGAGTAATGTCTAGACAGCTGTCAGACAGCAACTTGTGAAGCCGAGGCTTGCTTTGAGATGACTGACTGGCCTCCAAATGCAAATGAACCAGTAGGAGACCATGTTTGTTTTCTTCATTTGGACTGTTTAAATCTCAGGTCACATCATCAGCTTTGTGAGGTTTGCTCAGCTAGTACTGGTGCGACTGCTTGACGCAGTTCATGAGTGAAACCCAAAGAAATACAAGAGGATAAATGAACAGCTGTCAACTTCACTTCATTACACCTTTTCTGGGCAACCTCCAGTCTTCTGAGGTGCTTTTACTTTAACTAATTCAATGTTTAGGCAAATGTGTTCATTTTAGGGCTTTTCAGTGAAACACTAATACAATTACCTGCCTGCTGAATCAAACTGAGTACAGTTAAAAGTGTGTCAGGATATGGGCTGTCTGTTTTATTTTGAGCCGACCAGGAACCAGATCGTAGTCCATTATCCATGTCTGAGCTGTCCTCCTCCTCCTCGCCTGGTTCCCCATGATAGGTTATAAACACACGGTGTGCTGTGATTAAGTGATTTCCTGGCAATTTTCCCCACCGGCCAAAATGATGCTAAAGCAGGGCTACGAGGGCAAATAGGCCAGATGATTATTTCCCCGTAACTGCCGTGAAAATCTCCTCTTCAGCAATGCAGAGTGAAATGTGATGGTTTTTTCACGGCTGCAATAGTTATGGCAAGTTATTCATTATTAAGATAAGTGCAAAAACAGGCTCGAGAGGAGAAATATGTCAATATTTTGTGGTATATCCAACAAGGGCTCTTATTCTGCTGTGCAAACCTAACTAAACAAGCGCTCAAGGCGCACTCTTTTTGACCTTGTCTACATTATATTGCACATTAAAAAGTTAATGATTATAATGCAGCAGTTATTTAATCAAAGCTTAATATTTCTCAGCAGTCCATGGTGTGAGGAACGCCTCTGTCCTGTTCCCCTGTAAGAACCCTCACAACCAGCTCCTTGTGACTGTGGTGACTTAAACTGGTGACTGAAACAGTTGCTGGTAAAACAAAGCTTAGTCTCACTCCGCTAGTTATCAGTCAGCTAGTTAGGCTGAAACCCACATGTGAACCTAAGGATTCAGTGATTCATGCAAGTTTTATCACAATCAGATCCATATGATCAGCTGCTTACGTTGGATATGTGTACTGTAGATGGATGAACATGCATCTACCGAATCCATAATATCCAACTTTCTCACAGCTTTTGGATAAAATCTAAGAGATGAAGAACCAAACGGAATAGAATAGCGTGATTCTCCCACGCGCTACAGTCCCTTGGCGAAACGTCTCACTGTCAGGTGAAAAGAAGCAGCTGGTGACTCCACATGTATGGGAGGAGACATGTGGTAGTCTGCAGCCCTTCCTGGATTGGCAGAGGGGGTGGAGCAGCGACCGGAATGGCTCAGAAGAGTAGGGCAATTGGCCAAGTACAATTGGGGAGGGAAAAGGGGGGGGTTTTAGCGTTTGTGCCAAAGTGCTTTCCACTCCTGGATTGACACAGACAGAGGGAGAAAGAGAGAAGCTAAGAGGCTAAGGACAGTTCAGTGGTAGCTTGTGTTTAAGCATCTTTGTCATAGTTCTGTATCCACATGTGTACATCGTTTACAGAAATCAGAGGATCCAACAGACATTTTTCTGTCATCCTAATTGTCAGTCACATTTCAATTCCTCCTCCCTACTTCCTCTCCATCTTATCTCCATCCAAACCTCCCCTGAACTCCCCTCCTCGCTCCTTTCTCTGCTTGTCCCTACATGCCCTCTACCTCCCTCCTGATACGCCTGTCTCTCCTTCCCTCCCTCGCCCTCTTCTTCTCCTCTACTTCTGTCCGTCACTTCCACCGTCCACCCACTGTGTTCCTCCTCAGATATAGATGAATGTCAGACGCCCCATGTGTGTCCAGAGGAGGAGACTTGCTTCAACACCAATGGCTCGTACTTCTGCCGTGGCTGCCAAGATGGCTTCAGGTTGACTTCCACTGGAGCATGCAAAGGTAAGCTGGTCCAGCAGCACAGGACTGTCTACAGCAGAGAATTATGGCCTCCTCTGAGTTTTTTGATTTAAGTTGGACCAAAGTGGAAGCACTAATAATTTTTAGCATCACTTACTACTTTAATCATCATGCATCTGTACTCTCTCTCTACTGAAAAAATAATAAAGTATAAAAGGAAAGATTCCTTTTTTTTCTTTTTCTCTCTTTTTAAAAGACGCCCCCTAGTTCAACATCTCTAAGTAATTTTTTTCCCCGATACTCATGATGTCACCAGACTCACTCATTTACTTACAGCCAATCAGATCAAATCATCAGATTACAAAACCCCGCCTAACCAGCCCTCGTTTGCACTCGTCAGTGAAAGGTCCGCTGAAGAATATGGATGAGAGCTCGACCGTTCCTATGATGGAGGGATAGAAAACACAATTCTTCATTTACAAATAAAAATCTGTTGCTGAAGGTTTTATGCTGTGTTCAAGGTTTTTAGACATGGAAAGTTAAAATTGATTAATGAACTTGGTCTGAATTTGTGTTCATTGCATGAATAATCTTATATCTGTTTTTTTCTCTCTTTCTTATTTGTGGAACCTGAATGAACAGAAAAGTGCCATCTTTTTACCGGTTGGCAAAACAAAATATTTTTTTACAAGTTTACCCATTTGACAGCTTCAGCATATTTGGAGGAAGACGTGGCTAGCATCGTTATAGCTTATCAAAAACAGTATTATCATTATGTACGTTTCTCTCACGCAAGGCATGCAGATATCATTCTGCAGAACCCCCAAACCCCGCTCCATCGTCTCATCGTCCTCATCTCAGCCCACCACGGTGTCATCAGTGTGTCTTTTGAAAGCTGGGAAAAGCCCTTATTGGACCATGAAATAACCAGCAATCAGGAACAATGTGTTGTCATTTCTTTCATGTACTTGCGTACACAAAAGAAACAGAATTGTTTCTCCCAGCCCACAGCAGTGCAACACAAAAGACAAAAACACACATCCCAAATTTCCCAAAATCGACGCCGCCAAAAACATACAAAAACAGAGAGAACACAGAAAAATAAAACAGTCCACTCAGTGCAACACAGTCCAACAATTCCGCTGTCCAGAGAACGAACACCAGCCAGGATGACTGTCGGAACTGCCAGTCTGCATGGGCTAGCAGTTAGCTTAGCCTGCCCCGCAGTCACCTCTCCTAACCAGACACCTTCGACACACCTCCCTGCATCCACACAAAGACACTAAAACAGTCAATGCTATTGGGAGCTGCCACCAGACTGCCTTCGGTTTTATCGGAACTGCCGGTTTGCATGGGCTAGCAGTTGGCTTAGCCTGCCCCACTTCTGCGTCCTGTCAGACCGCCCTTGGTGTTACCTCTTCAGGCACAGCTCCGATCATTGGTCCCTGGGCCCACAGGACGCAGCAGACCAAGCTCTCCCAGCCGATCCAGCGCCAGCTCTCCCAGCCATGAAATGAAGACAAAACAAACTTAGATGCAGACGTGGACAAAGACACTGCATGGATGGTCCTGAGTGAGGCCTCCGCAAACGTAAGTTTGCACCACCATCTTCCTACAACGGTACTGGCTGAGGCCGCTGCAAACGTGAATTCCCGTCGCCATCTTACCACACCGGTACTGGCTGAGGCCGCTGCAAACGTGAATTTTCGCCGCCATCTTCCCCTTTATTACATGTCTCTCCAAGATATATTTTTTTCTCCTGAATGTATATTTAACACCACCTCATAAGTGAAGTCCAGCTGGCTTCCCCTGAGGCGTTTGTCACATCTGAAGGTGAGGCTGGAACCTGTGGTTACCTAAAGAGCAGCTGACAGGTCCCATCATCTCCCGTTTCTCCTTACCACCTCTGTGGGGTTTCAAGTGGCCTGGATGAAAAATAGTTCGCTCTCTCTTAAATAATCATGAAATCATCATCCTTTGAACTTTAGCTCAACACTTCCTTTAGCACCCCAAATGTGTTCGGTGAAAATGATGAGTTATTCCTTGGTGCTAAGGATTTGACCTTTTTCAGTACAGCACCCAAATGAGGAAGTGATTTGCTAATTCCAGGAGTCGGGCTTCGTAGAAATGATTGAAGAAAGGGTTGAGTTCTTAGGGCCCTGACAGGCCAATGTCAAGCTATCAGTGAGCGTCCTAGTTTTTGCAGTGCACCCTGCAACGTCGGCACTAGTCGGACCGCTGTCGGCAGCTTTTCGGCTGATTCAGCATGTTGAATCTGTGGAGCCCGTCGGTGAGGGAGACCGCTTTGATTGGCTGTTCAGCTTAGCGAATCAGTGCTGAGCTAGCGAATCAGGGCCATCAGCTGTAGTCTTTGCGGTGTGTTCAAGTGTTTGGCCCAGACGACAGGCGACTTGAGGCAACGCAACAGTCGGCCTTCATCACCGCTAGTCGGTTTGGTGTGTCTGGGCCCTTAAAGGTGTTAAACGTGTTGTACCTGCAGCTGCTGTCTGTGTATTGTAAAGTCATTCATAATTGTTGTTTTATTTCTTTTTCCAGATATCGATGAGTGTCAGAACAAGACGGTGTGTCCCTCTGGGATCTGTTTCAACCGGGAGGGAAGTTATGACTGCGGTACCTGTCCTCCGGGTTACCAGGGACAGGGAGGCCAGTGTGTCGGTAGGTGTGACATTGTTTGTGTGTGTGTGTGTGTGTGTGTGTGTGCAGCTGAAAGTAGTACTAGTTCATTTATATCCTGGTAATGACTTATTCTTCCTGCGGTCAGATGTAGTAGACATTGCATTACATTGGCGAAATACATAATAAAATAAGAATAAAAGGAATTGCTTTGTCTGTGTGTTTGCACGCATGTATTTGTGCATGTAGGCATGCATAAGTGTGTGTGTATTTGTGTGTGTGTGCGTGCATGTCAGCAGTAGGGCTGTCTCAGTTATTACATAATGGTCAGAATCATTTCCATTCGTCTGTATAAAAGCAGCTGGATGAAGCTAACAGACATGTCATGTTTCCATCACTACTTCCACCTCGTTCTCCACTGTTCGTTTTTGACTGGCACTTTTTTAATGACATAATCTTGTTGCGCCACTGACACATGAGTGGTGAATTAGCACCAACAGACTTTATCTTTTTTTCTTTTTTCAAGGAAAACAAATGGAACTGAACAAGTACAGTTGACCGACTCTGATATTTTTTAACATTTTAACATCCCCAAATCCCATTTACCCACATCCTGCTCCCCTCTATCTACTCCTACCCCATCCTGCAGGCCCCTTCTGGGAACAGAATTAAACCACATTACAATAGGTTGAGACACTTCTATAATATTCGACGACTGCATGTGGACGAGCGTCTGTTGACATCAACATCATGGACGTAGTTGCAAAGCCAAACACCACAGCACCGCTCTGGGCACATGTTGGTTTTAAGTCTGCGGGTGGGGAGCGGATGTGGGTGTGTGTCCTGGTCGCTGCACTAGCGCCTCCTCTGGTCAGTTGGAGCGCCTGTTCGGGGGGGAGGGGGAACTGGGGGTTGGAGCAGCGACCGGGACGGCTCAGAAAATAGGGTAATTGGCCAAGTACAATTGGGGGGAAAGGGAAGCCCCCCAAAAAAAGACAATTAAATCATTAATCGCGATTATTTGTATGATAATTAATCGTCAGCTAAAGTTCCATGATGGTGACGGCCGTAGTCAGCAGTACTTCTGCAGCTGCTCCTTGCTGTCCATCAGAAACCGACAACCCATCGACTCTTTTCATTCGACTCATTAAAGTTTGTCAAACTCAGCTCTTCTCAGGGAGAAAAATTTCAGCTTTACACTTTTCTTACGTTGCACTGTCATACTGGCATTTCCCCCGTTCTAACGTCACATCATTTTTAATGATTACAATAATGTATTTGAATTTGCGCCTATTGTACAGTTTGTACTTTCAACTCGGTGTCAGAGCACATCCAGAATTGAACAGATGAAGCATGTGAACACACAAAGGCAGCCTCCAGGCTTCACTCGCTGAAACAGAAACATCACGATAACTTAAGATTCATTGCGTCGATATTGGAGAAGGTAGATTTTCCCTAACCCCTTCTTGTGAAATGTCAACCTCAACATATAAAGAGAGCTGCACAGGAAATGAGTGCAGTATAAAAGGTCCCACTAATCAAGTAATTACACCGGCCATGCTTTCCAAAAGAGACACTGTATGGGCCCACATTTTCCTGGAAGTGGAGAATTACTACGAAAAACCAGAGGTGTGCCCATCTCTCTCCTCTTGGAGGGAGACACTCTCGCTCTCTCTCTCACTCTCTCTTTGTCGCTCTCTCTCTATCTTTCTCTTTCTCTCACTCTCTCCCTGTCTCTGTGTGTGTGTGTGTGTCTCTCTCTCTCTCTGTCTCTTTCTCTCTCTCTCTCTCTCTCTCTCTCTCTCTCTCTCTCTCTCTCTCTCTCTCTCTCTCTCTGTCTCTCTTGCTCTCTCTGTCTCTTTCTCTCTCTGTCTCTCTCTCTCTCCCCCATGTGGCTACGGTTAACTGTGAGGTTTTGAGTGTTCACACACTACATAAACCAAGCCAAACCACACTGGGGTGGTAATGAATGGTGGCGGTGGCAAAAGGAAATAATTAGGCCATGCGACATAGTCCACATTGGCCCTTAGAAAAGCAGTTATCCACCCTACAGATGTTTCACTGACCCTGCCAGATTCAGAGATGTCAAATTCCTCAGGTCATCCGTGTGTGTGTGTGTGTGTGTGTGTGTGTGTGTGTGTGTGTGTGTGTGTTCCCTTGCACATATGTAAAAAAGGAATCTCGTCGAGTTTCACAGCTTACGTATGTATGAGTGACACACTTATTGTCAAATACTCATGTTACCAATATTTGGTAGTGTTTGTCATGTTGAGATACATAAACACCACCTAAATCATTTATCATCCGCTGTATTTCCAACACTGACTTTTCTCTTTAACCCTTTCCAGATATTGATGAGTGCCTCAACCCTGCAACCTGTGCCAATGGAAAATGCACCAACTATGAAGGTTCTTTTGCCTGCTTGTGTAATGAAGGATTCCAGCTCCTTCATGGAACATCTTGCCAAGGTAAAATATTTTTCATTCTGTATGCTGTGTCTGCTCCTCAGTATGATGTTAATTCTACGAGTGCCCAGGAACAGAACCTGTCTTTGACTTTGGTAAGTGTCCAGGGGATTTTGTTAAATGAGGTCATTACATTACAGACTCGTATTATTTCAGACTTAGTTATTATAAACACCCTTTTTGGTTCAAAATAAATAAACTTCTAGTGAGCAAGAGATCGGCAATAGCCCATAAATATTAGCGGCATAACATCTCCAAAAAGCTGGAGCCATAAAACAAAGATGACACCTCATAATTACTCATTTGAGTGAACGGGTTTGAGGAGGTTGCTCAAAATGGTGAATTTCATATTCAAAGCTCAGCAAAGGACTCATATAACGTTCTTCCAAATGGTTTTCATGCCACTCACAGGGAAACTTGGTCAACCTAGAAACTTCAGTGCCTCCTTTTATAAGTCATTCACACCCCAGCTGACGCCATCAGACTGTTTTCAGTGTTCAGAAAATTACAGGAGTTATCGCAGTTATTTGTCTCAAGAGTGAAAACATGAAGAAACTAAGTTATTAGATCAAAACTTATCGATACTTGAGGGACTTGAAAGAATTTGGAATTTTGAAAGTTGCTGTTGTACAATATCAATATGTTGTATAACAAGCTAATGAAAACCTCCAGCAGCTTGGTCTGTGTTTACCTTCGAGTCACAGCAGCATGCCGCTGAGGGACTCTCCATGAGAGCACATTCTGCTCCAATAAATACTGAAGAAAACAATATGTTTAGCATTTGCCACATTTTTTTTTGGAAATATTATACTCTTTATTTTACTCAAACTAAATATTTCCCATGTTCTGAAAGTCGTTTCAGTCCAAGGCTTAAATGAGAGGTTTTGTCTCTCTCTCTCTGGATCATGGGAACATTCTCAGAAGTCAAGACCGAGTGATGAGTATAATCGTTGCAATTTGCAGTTCTCACCAGTCTTTGACACCAGTGTTAACTCCACACCATCAATAAAACTGTTTTGTAATTTTCAAATTAAAGTGCATATTATTGCTCCAGCACTGATATTTGGCGTGTAGGTTAGCTGAACAATCTACATCGCAACATGCTTAGCGTGCTGATCAGTAATTGACGACAGCTTAAAAGCGCTGATGTCCCCGTTCAGCCATTTCATGTCACATGTTGATATCCAGTTTCAGCATGGCCTCAGTTCAAACAGAAGGTAGCAGCAAGCAGTGATAAGTTGTATTAACGGGTAGAAACACAACACAACCACTAGACACTAAAAAAAACGCTTGTTCTTTTGGTCGCTTACTTCATTTATGAAATGTTCGAAGAACTTTACTTTTCCAGGAATACCTTAATCCGTAGATTGTCTTGAAACGTAACCATGACACGGATTAGCCAGTTACTTTTGAATCCCCTGTTATTTGCATCACCACTGGTGATCCAACGGTTTTGAAATTATACCAAGTGAACTAGAAATGCACAGACATGCACTCTTGCCTCTGGTTTTGCCATTGCTCATTGCTGTAAGCTTGTAGGTTGACACTTGAATGTATCTGCAGATTTCATGACACTGTAAGTTCTGTGTGAAAGCATCTGCTGAATGAAAAAAAATAACTACAAAAAGTTACTTGCTTCCGTTCTGGCATCAAGTTTTGGGAACCTATTCTTTTTCACTATTTGGTGTACAGTTGGTTCTTTGTGTGCATACCTTTTTTTTCTAATTATCATGCAATCGTGAGCAATATTTAGCAATAATGCACCCTCAGTGGGTCAAAGAAGCCTCATTTGTCCCATGAGTTACTATGATTTAAACTATGAGGTTAGTAGGAATGCCTGTGAGTTCACTGAGTGTTGCTTGTGGTTTCTCAGATATAGACGAGTGCCAGGATGAGCGAGTGTGTACCAGTGGCCATTGCCAGAACACAGAGGGCTCCTTTACTTGTACCTGTGAGTCAGGCCTCAGGGTCTCGCTGTCTGGAAACCAGTGTGACGGTATGGCTTACACCTACAACAAATACACTCATTCTCAAAAGCATAAATACTGAATCAGAAAAAAACAAGTTAAAGGGAAAATTTGCTGATTTTCAACCTCTTGTCCATCTATCTGCATTTTGGAAATTGTTTTTGTATTTTGGAAATTGTTTCTGATTGTTTTTGTATCTCTGTGGCGGCAGTGACACAATGCCCCCCCCCCCCCCCACCAAGTAATGTATTGTTACATCAGGTGGTGGATGGGAAAAACCCGTCTAGTTTAGCTTGGGTTCCTAATCTCTGCTCTAATCTACTCTAAAGATACCGTTTAAAGAACACATCCTTGTCTCTTGACTAAGCTACATTTCCAACAGTGGAAATGATATCCCACAACATTAGTGCAGAGGACAATACAGAAGCTGGCATACAATGCATTCTGGTACGTGTTTGAACTGTGGCGCTCTGAGCAGGCAAACACCAGTTGCTCTGTTAATATATTATGTAGTGACGCTTTTATTGCTTCAATCAACTACATTACCCATCACTACTGATTGTGCATGCACAAAACCATTGGCAAAATTTTCCTTTAACACTGTGTCTGTAATAGGGCCTTGCCATATCTATTTAAAGACTTATTTTTATAGTAACCAATTCATTTTCTCTGCAATTATTTAGGTGTATGGTATTATTTTACAGTTTAAATATTTGCAATACTGAAGATTGTCATTTTTCTTTTAACTTACTGATACCTGTGGTGATATGGGGTAGTTTCATTGATGTTTGAGCACTCAAGCCCCACAGATCCATTTTATATCAGGTAGAGTGCTGTTAGATCAGCACGTTTTCCAAAGTCAAACAAAAGAAACAGGAGGTAGAGTGGGTCGTCTAGTAATCGCAAGGTTCCTGGTTCGATCCTCGGCTCCTCCAGAGAGTGTGTCAAAGTATCCTTGAGCAAGACACTGAACCCCTAACCTCCCCTGATGAGCAGGTTGGCGCCTTGCATGTCAGCCTCCACCATTAGTGAATGAATGTTTGTACAAATGGTTGAATGTGAGACATACATTTTACAAGCGCTTTGATTGGTAGACTAGAAAAGTGCTATATAAAGCTGTCCATTTACTATTTATATGTTAACGCTGATATCGTTCGATAAAAGTCTTTTACAAACTTCTGCAGCATTTGGCTGTGTAAAGAGCTATGCACTGTCTAATATTCATCCTAGCTAAGCTGTTGTTTTAAAATTGAAAACCCAAAGATCCTTTTTGTTTACTTACTGATGATACATGTGGTAATATTGGTTACTGCCATGTTGACTGACTACTGCAGTACCACATATTAGAATGAAACGGTCATCTTAGACATTATACTCTCATCTAGTTTCTCTCTTGAGTGTCTGGTGGATATGCAAGTTCCACTACAGCTCTCTATTCCTATTTGCTGTCCTAAAACACACTCTCGCATTCTCAGTGCTGGTTCTGCAGTTAAATTCTGTGATGCTTTTAATTCATCATCCTTTAATTTCTCTATATCCCCTCTCAATCCAGATACACTGTTAAATTCATTCTGAAACGATGACACAGGCAATGATTTTGGTTCTATCAAAAAAGGCAAAGATCCATTAGACTATGGTACCTATTGGGCTATAAGCATCTGTGTTCTGACTACAAAATTCTCATCAAGATCCTCTCAACGCATTTAAACAGTGATTTCTAGCATCATTGCACCTGACCACATAGCTTTTATACCTGGTAGGCAATGCTTCTGCAACATACGGAGACTGTGTAATGTGCTCTATTCTTCTCATTCTACCCAGCAAGCAGAAGTTGTACTTTCCCTAGATGCCGAGAAAGCTTTCGATCGGATCCAATGGAAGTACCTTCTGGCTGTTCTGGGAAGATTTGGATTCGGCCCAGTATGCATTACATGGCTCAGACTACTTTATACAACCCCAAAGGCATCATTTCAAACCAATTCCATATGTTCAGACTATTTTCTCCTTCACTGCGGCATTAGACAAGGCTGCAGCCTATCTCCATATTTATTTAATATTGCTATTGAGCCCTTGGCTATAGTCCTTGGAGCAGAAGAAAATATAGCTGGCATCGTGACAGGGGTCTCTACCCATAAAGTTTCACTTTATGCGGATGACCTCCTTCTCTACATATCTGGTCCAGTAGAATCCCTACCTCGGCTTATAGATATGTTTCACCGTTTCAGAAGACTCTCGAGCTATAAATTAAACTTCTCCAAAAGTCTGCTTTTTTCCTATTAACCAAATAGCATCAGCTCTTAACAAAAATAGCTTTCTGTTTAAGCTGGAACACCATTCATTTACCTATCTGGGAATCACTGTTACACAATCATATAACTATTTATATGGCCATAACTCTAAATGCTTACTAGACCGTACAAAGCTAGCTCTTGTGAAATGGGCATCACTACTGGTTTCCTTGGCAGGCAGGGTTAATACAATTAAAATGACAGCGCTGCCTCATTTCCTATATCTCTTCCAAATTACTCCTCTCTTTTTACCTAACAGTCACATCTCTTAATTTATTTGGAATAGATCCAGGCCACAATAAAAAATAACTATTTTGAAGATGTCTAGGTTAACGGGAGGACTGGGACTGCCTAATTTTATGTTTTATTACTGGTCAGCCAACATAGCTAAATTAACTTACTGGATTGCAGTGTTTGGAAATAAAAGTGGCCCCAGCTGGGCCCTTATGGAGACCCATTCTAATCCCAAAGTCTCTCCAATATCCATACTGAGTTCTCCACTACCCGGGGGAACTATTAAACATGTCAATAATCCTGTGATAAAAAGCTCTCTAAGAATTTGGCGTCAATTCAGAAAACTCTTTAATTTCAATAGTACATGCCCTTGATACATAACCATCTTTTTCCTCCTTCCCGGACTGATGCAGCATTTCAAATGTGGCATAACAACAGTTTGGTCTTTTTTAGTGACCTTTTCGTAGATGGCATTTTTACTTCATTTGAAATTCTCCAACAGGACCATAATATACCAAAGACACACTTTTTTTCGATACCCCCAGGCCTGCGGCTTTGCCAAAGAACACTGCTCATTTCCTGTCCTGCAGGAAAAGAGCATGTTAGACATCATATTGGATTAGGACCTGGATACCAAGGGAAATGTTTCTAAAATATATAAGATTATCCAAGCTATTGGCTCCCCTTCCTTGGCCAAAACAAAATCAGCCTGGGAACTGGATTTAAACATCTAGCTCACTGAAGAGATATAGAAACATTCCTTACAGTGCATTCACACCACCTCTCTCTGCCTTAGGTATCACCTTATTCACTTTAAAGTGTTACATCATGTACATTACACGAGAGAGAAACTGTCCAAATTCTATCCCAATATTGGTACTACTTGTATTAGATGCCACCTGAACCAAGCCACAGTTGGGCACATGTTTTGGGAATGCCCATCTCTGACTACATTTTGGGATCGTATCTTTGAAGCTTTCTTGTGTATTTGTTGTAAAACAATTGAACCGAACCCAATCGCTGCCATTTTTGGAGCTCCCAGTGAGGGCGTAGACATCACTACACCCCAATCTAACTCTATAACATTTGCCTCACTTCAAGCCTGGAGACTTATTCTCTGCAATTGGAAATCTGATAAGCCCCCATCATCATCATTCACAAGTTGGATCAAAGAAGTGCTATCTTGAATTCCATTAGAAAAACTCAGATATAACAGATGTGTAAGTCCCATCAGAAATTTATGGATGCCTGGTCTCCCTTTATAGAATTCACTCTTGTTCTGTCTTTTTTAGAGATACCAGAATAGATCTCTTTCCTCCCAATTACAACAACTACCCTTTTTATTCTAAGCATTAGGACTAGGAATGAGTGATGCTTTAAAAGTTCAGGATAATTTAGCTGGAATAAGTGCTTTTTTCATGTGTTATTGTCAATGAGCCTGTCTGCCTATGTCTGCCTGGACTTAAATATGAGTATTGAGATGTGTGGGTATGTATATTTCTTTATTTGTGTATAAGTATGTGCACATACTGTATATATCTGTGTGTCTGTGTGTATGTGCGGATGTTTGTGTGCATTTATGTATTTAGCACTAGGTGTCTGACTATTGAGTGGTTCCAATTGCAACACACAAAGCCCCTCTGTTTTCATACATGTTTAATTGATGATTTTGTTTGTCTTGTTTTCTTTCTTTTTTTTCCTCTTGGATTTGTTTGGTTGTTTTTTTGTTTTGTTTTTTTAGGTGTCCGGGGGGGCTTTATGTGTTTTAATTTTTGTGTGTATATTTTTAAGAAACAAAACTATTAATAAAGTTTAAAAAATGTTCATTCAATGATCAGTGCCTATCCATCCTCAACTAGATTGCACCATTTAAAACTAGGAAACAACAATCAAATAATCTCCCCTGGCTGAACAATCACACACGAGCCTTTAAAAGACTCTGTACTGAATCTGAATGAAAATGGAAGGTCACCAAGTCCGAAATAGAACATAACACCCTTAAAACCGAATGTTAATTTACCAGAAAGCAGTTAAGGATGCCAGACCAGCTTACTTCTCTTAATTGATATGTAGAAATAACCACAATCCTAAAGTTCTCTTTAGGGTAATTGATTCTGTTATTAACGGTCCCTCCATTTCTTTTTCTGAACGTGATGTTGAGCTGCCGGAAAAATTTCTCACTCATTTGTAAATAAGGTGGAGAATATCAGGTCCCAATTCCAGCCTGACCCTTGCATTCTTTCCATTCCCCATGTTAATGCTGCCTCTTTTACCCAGTCCATTACAATTTCAGTGTTAGAGAGTACAGTCTCCCATATGAACTTCCCCTCCTGCATCTTAGACATCATCTCCACTAAGCTGCTCAAAAAGGTATTTTCCACTGTTACCCCTGTTATTTTGCAAATATTTGATAATTCTCTGGCCTCTGGTTCTTTTCCAGGCAGTTTTAAGCATGCCATTGTTCACTCATTGCTAAAGAAACCCAATTTGGATTCCCTGTCCTTAAGTAACTACAGACCAATCTCCAAATTGTATTTTTTATCTAAGGTTCTAGAGAAATCAATTTAATCTCAACTGATCTCTTTGATGAATACTAGTTGTGTTTTGAACAGTATCCAGTCTGGTACTGAAACAGCTCTACTTAAAGTTACTAATGACCTACTGCTGACTGCAGACAGAGGTGACTGTTCGATTTTAGTTCTTTTAGACTTAAGTGCTGCCTTTGATCACAGTGTCCTCTTACATCACTTGGAGACTTGGGTAGGCATCAAGGGCTCGGCTCTTAATTAATCACGCTCATACATCTCCAACAGAACTTTTTCTGTTGTTCTGGATAACTCTGCTTCCTTGATGGCTCAGTTGAGTTGTGGTATCCCTCAAGGTTCAGTTCTTGCCCCCCTTCTGTTTTCCATATACGTGCTGCCTCTTGGCCAGGCTATTCAAAATCATGATGTGTTTTACCATTTTTATGCTGATGACACTCAGTTATAAATGCCACTAAAACCCACAGATCCTAGCAACCTAGCAAATCTCTCAAATTGCCTCTGATATTAAATCCTGGATGTCCCAACAGTTCCCTAAATTTAATGATGATAAGTCTGAGGTCAGTCTGTTCAGTCCCCCCAATTCCATCAGCCCTTTTGGTCCTAATCTTGGTGGTCTGTCAAATAGTCTTGAAAGAGGCTGCTAGGAATCTAGGGGTAATATTCAATGCTAACCCCTGTTTTGATAATTAAGTCAAAAATTTTGTTCAGTCATGTTTTCTCGAGCTCAAGATAATCTCTTAAATTAAGTTATTTTTATCAATTGCTCGACTACAAAAAGTTGTACACAATTTTATCTATTTTCAGCTTGATTATTACAATAAACTTTACTCAGTTATCAGCCAGGACTTCCTCCACTGTCTCCAGTTGGTACAAAACACCGCTACTTGACTCATTATTGGGATAAAGAGGCATGATCACATCGCCCCTGTTCTTGCTTCCCTACAATGGCTCTGTGTTAGATTTTAAATTGATTTTAAAATGTCATTGCTCACTTTTAAGGCCTTAAATGGTCTTGCTCCTAGATACATTTCTGATATATTGACCTGGTATGCACCCTGTTGACCATTAAGACCCACAGATGGAGCCCTGCTGGTTAATCAAAGGCCACGGTTTGTCATAAAGGACGATCGGGCTTTTGCTGTTAGAGGCCTCCAAACTATGGAACTCTCTTTCTTTTTGAACTCAGACACAATAAGTCTCTAGTTTCTTTTAAATCTCTTCCTAAAACTTGTCTCTTTGTCAAAGGTTTTGGAAATGTTTGATATTTGTTTTTATTTATTTATACTGTTTTTATTTTTGTTCCTACCCGTTTGGCCTTATTCATTTATTGTTACCCCCTCTTTGCTCTTGTCCTTTGATCTTTTTCTCATTTTTGCCTTGTCTGGTTTATTTCTTTTGTAAAGCACTCTGTAACATTATTTACATAGCGCTTTTATTAACAAAGTTATTTTAATTTTTATTATTATTATTATTATGATTATTATTATCACTGCTGTTGTGTTTGCACCATCTCCACCACCAAACCAAAAACAAGGTTGAACTTGAGTTTTACTTGAAGCTCTTTTTTTTATCCCCACCAGGTGGATAGTCTGGAAGAAAATTATGTGTGTGTGTGTGTGTGTGTGTGTGTGTGTGTGTGTGTGTGTGTGTGTGTGTGTGTGTGTGTGTGTGTGTGTGTGTGTGTGGCTAATCTCACAATCTACTGGACCTAAAGAATTTTGTGCACATTTGACTGTATGATAAAGAACCTCTCGTGGTTGCAGTGATTCAAAACCTTTGAAAAACATTTGTCCTCACTATCGACGCTCCCTCTCATCATTTATCTCTAGCACACTCGACAAGCGCTGCTGTCTGTTGCTGCCCGATATGTTAACCGTGCACATGTGCGACTCACATCTCTGTTTGACTCAGATCCGAGAGAGACACCCTTGCTGGACCTTGCTGGGCCATTATGCCTTGCGGTCCGAAGATACCCAAGGGCCGAGCACCAAAGCGGCAGAGAAACAGGCCAATAATGGCTTTCCAATTTCCGTATGGTATTTCACAATTAAATTCACTTCTGAGAAATCAACTGCGCAGCTTTTTAATATTGGGAGTATTATGGCAATTGATGGCAAATCGAAAATTTGCTCCAACGTTTTCGTTGTTCAAAAGCTCCACAAACTGGCGACCAGATGGCCAGTCACACTTACAGACCCTGCTGTGAGCTGGCTGGAGCTCTCTCAAGGGAGCGGTCTCATAGACAAGAGGCTTTCATTTCCCTGTTGGTGGTTGGTTTGTTTATCACAAATATCCATTATGAAATTAACGGAACCGATTTTTAAGGCAAATTACTGTTTAAAAGGGCTATAATATTCTTTGTCAAGTTCAGCAATGATGATAAGCGATCTGAAGTTATGAACTTCTAGATTCATTAATTTTTTATTAGACTCAGTAGTAGTAGCATTTCCTTGATACGGTTGGTCTGAAATTTACATCTATTAATCTCTGAATTTTTCTTAGAGCGAACTCTTCAGTGCTCTTTGTCAGTGTGTTTTTAAGTATGTGATTTCAAATAGTTATACTAAAATGAGGTTTTTGGAGACATGGGGGTGTTTAGGAGAGATGGCAGTGGGGTTTTTAACTAGATTGTTTAACACAATCTTGGAAAGTGAGAGGATGCCTGAGGAGTGGAGAAGAAGCATACTGGTACCGATTTTCAAGAATAAGGGTGATGTGCAGAACTGTAGCAACTGCAGAGGTATAAAGTTGATCAGCCACAGCATGAAGATATGGGAAAGAGTAACAGAAGCTAGGTTAAGAGGAGAGGTGACGATTCGCGAGCAGCAGTATGGTTTCATGCCACGAAAGAGCACCACAGATATGATGTTTGCTTTGAGAATGTTGGTGGAGAAGTATAGAGAAGGCCAGAAGGAGTCACATTGTGTCTTTGTAGATTTAGAGAAAGCATATGACAGGGTGCAGAAAGAGGAGGTGTGGTATTGTATGAGGAAGTCAGGAGTTGCAGGGAAGTATGTAGGAGTGGTGCAGGATATGTATGAGGGAAGTGTGACAATGGTGAGGTGTGTGGTTGGAATGACAGATGAGTTCAAGGTGGAGGTGGGATTACATCAAGGATCGGCTCTGAGCCCTTTCTTGTTTGCAGTGGTGATGGACAAGATCAGGCAGGCATCTCTGTGGACTATGATGTTTGCGGATGACATTGTGATGTGTAGTGAGAGTAGTGTGCAGGTTGAGGAGAGCCTGGAGAGGTGGAGGTATGCACTGGAGAGAAGAGGAATGAAAGTCAGTAGGAGCAAGACGGAATACCTATGCGTGAATGAGAGGGAGGACAGTGGAATGGTGAGGATGCAAGAAGTAGAGGTGACAAAGGTGGATGAGTTTAAATACTTGGGTCAACTGTCCAAAGTAACGGGGAGTGCAGAAGAGAGGTGAAGAAGAGAGTGCAGGCAGGGTGGAGTGGGTGGAGAAGTGTGTCAGGAGTGATGTGTGACAGAAGGGTACAAGCAAGAGTTAAAGGGAAAGTTTACAAGACGGTAGTGAGACCAGCTATGTTGTATGGGTTGGAGACAGTGGCACTGATGAAAAGACAGGAGGAGGAGCTGGAGGTGGCAGAGTTGAAGATGCTAAGATTTTCATTGGGAGTGATGAAGAAGGACAGGATTAGGAACGAGTATATTAGAGGGACCGCTCAGGTTGGACGGTTTGGAGACAAAGCAAGAGAGGCAAGACTGAGATGGCTTGGACATGTGTGGAGGAGAGATGCTGGGTATATTGGGAGAAGGATGCTGAATATGGAGCTGCCAGGGAAGAGGAGAAGAGGAAGGCCAAAGAGGAGGTTTATGGATGTGGTGAGGGAGGACATGCAGGTGGCTGGTGTGACAAGAGGACAGGAAGAGATCGAAATGGATGAGCCACTGTGGTGACCCCTAACAGAAGCAATCCACAGTAGAAGTAGATACTAAAATGAGGTTTTTAAATGCGGAAAAATGAATGTGAGGTTTCAAATACACTCTGTCAAAGTCGATCAAATAAAGTATGTCCTGATAAAACCATTTCATTCCTATCAACTTTAATTTATGTCATTACTGAGTGTTCATGGGTGCATGCATTGTTTGGCAGAACTGATTGTTGCCTGCCGACTAATGCATCCCCTATTATTTCATCTTAGGTCATTAATCAAAACAGCCCAAAATATGTGCTGGTAAAACCATTTGATTCATACACGTCCGGAAGAAAATTTACAGTGTGGATGCATTATTCGGCAGAGGTGTGTTTTGTTACCTGGCGAGAACGGAGAATCAGTGGCCAAATATCATTATTTATGTTTCCCTTAACTTTCCCCTTAAGCTAACTTCAGTGTCATTCCAGCCGTGAACTTGAAGAAGTTATAGAACATGTCATGTCCGCCATCAGGGGTGCCTGCAAGGCATACAGGGTATGAAGGCCCAGTGAGGGCATTTAGTCTCTCTCAACTTGGGTTGGGCAGCGACATGATCAAAAGTTATGAAAAGAATGTTGATAATCCGGGGGCATCCGGGTAGCGTAAAGGTTTATTCTGTTACCTACCAACAATGGGATCGTCGGTTCGAATCCCTGTCATACCTCCGGCTTGGTCAGGCGTCCCTACAGACACAATTGGCCGTGTCTGCGGGTGGGAAGCTGGATGTGGGTATGTGTCCTGGTCGCTGCACTAGCGCCTCCTCTGGTCAGTCGGGGTGCCTGTTCGGGGAGGACTGAGGGGAATGGTGTGATCCTCCCACGTGCTATGTCCCCCTGGTGAAACTCCTCACTGTCAGGTGAAAAGAAGCAGCTGGAGACTCCACATGTATCGGAGGAGGCATGCAGCCCTCCTCGGATTGGCAGAGGGGTTGGAGCAGCAAGGGCTTGGAAGAGAGGGGTAATTGACCAGATACAATTGGGGGGGGGGGGCATTTAAAAAAAAATTTTTTTTGATTATCCAAAAATTGTGAAATTTTTAAAGGAACTAGTTCCTCTAGGTTGCAGTCAAAACAGGAAGTGTTGGATATTCGTGTCGCTGCCCAATCTGAGTCAACCGTAGATGTGAGTCGCACATGCGCCAGCGTAAATGGTTTACCCAGCTTTACTATATTATGAAATAAAGACAGGTTTAGGGTCAGACCAAAATGGTCACATAGGAAACCTTTTCTTTGTGTAAAGGTTAAATTTATATTGGTCGCATTCGTGCGAGGGTCCGCCTAGGAGGCTGTGCATCCACAGACTGACAGGCAAAACCTTTTGATTAGGTAGATTGCTTTAGCTGGAGTGCTGCATGTTAAAAACTTTTTACCCCATATTTCCTGTTCAGTTAACTTGGGCGCCGCGCAAAAGTCTGATAATAGCAGGAAGAACGGCGGTTTTTCTGTCCGTGTGTTTGTGTACCTGTCCGCTGCTAATCTCGCATACCACTGGGCCTGTCAGCCAGGTCATTTTTGTGCAAGGTTATGACTGTATGATCAAGGACCTGTTGTGATTGTGGTGATTCAAAACCTTTGAAAAACATGTTTTACACCGCAATTGAGTGTTGCCAAGCCTGAGTACCGGGGAAGGAGCTATACGCCTGGTGGGGGTCTGCACCCTACTGAGTGCACTCTTCTCGTTTTACCTTGATCTGCCATGTTTGCTTGTCAGTCCAAACCACTTTGCAACTTTTTTAAACTCGCCATTATGCCACACTCCACATTTTAGCCGCGGGTACACTATATTATTAGCTGTAAATTACAACTTCCTCTGCTCTTTCTGAGTATTTTACTGTCTGCCAGATGTCAAGGTTTGATGCACATCAGCAAAACATGCATTTGATGTATTTTTGTTTTATGGTGCCCACTAAATGCTGGGGGATGGATGACATTGGTTGTAATTAAAAAACTAAATCTGACGGTGGTCTTGACACCAAAACAAGCACATATTTCTCATTCTGCCCAGACATAGCGTGCTGGGTGTGTGTGTGTGTGTGTGTGTGTGTGTGTGTGTGTGTGTGTGTGTGTGTGTGTACATGTGCCTATGCATCAGTGGTTTTGTGGGCATGTGTATTGATTGTTTTTGCAGATGTGTGCATGTGTTAGTCCATCATCTATATGTAGAGTTTTCTGTCTGCAGCATTTATATGTGTGGATTTCTGCTTTTGTGCAAGCGTGCACCAGAACTGGCGCTGGTAATCACAAATTGCACTGCAAGCACCATCTGCTTTCCCTATGATGATTAATGTTGGCGTTTCTTCCAGATGTGGATGAGTGTGTGGAGCAGGCTAGGCCCTGCGGGGCAGTGGGCCAGTGTGTCAATATTTGGGGCTCCTACCTCTGCAGATGCCCCCAGGGATACCAGCAGATCAATGACTCCAGCTGCCTGGGTAAGAGCTTCACGAGCATCTCTGGCCAACACGACATAAAGTTCCTTCACTTCCACTTATCTGCTCTACCATTTAAGTGTTGCTAATACTGCTGACTTACCCAGCCCTTATTAACCTTGAACCAGAGGCTACCAAACAATCTCTCACTTGTCCTTTTCTTACCTGCCTGGAGTAGCCAAACTGTCCACACCAGGTTCTCACACATTATGAGCGGAAGATAAAATGGACCTTATAGTTTTTTATTTTCATTAATACTTATATATTAATACTAATATTCAGCCCTGATGAAGGCAGTTTAGCTGGTGAAACACTGATTCAGTTCCAATGCATGAGTGTGCCACCATCTCTTATAACTTCCACATTTTTCAGTGGTCCGGGTGTCTGCACCTCAAACAGCTAGGTGTGCACTTCTTTTTGTATTAAAGAATAAGTACCCTTTTTTTTTTTACAACCTAGGTGTTATTTTTATAGTTTTTCCCAACTTGCAAATCAATTCTAATGTCGTTTTACTTACCAGCTTCATTTTGGAGATTTTGGACCACCTCTAGACTCAGCTTACAACAGTCTTTTTTTTTTTTTTTGCTCCCCCTCCCCCCTTTTTTCCTCCCCAATTGAATTTGGCCAATTATCCCACTCTTCTGAGCCATCCTGGTCTCTGCTCCACCCCCTCTGCTGATCCGGGGAGGGCTCCAGACTACCACATGTCTCCTCCCATACATGTGGAGTCACCAGCCACTTCTTTTCGCCTACCAGTGAGGGGTTTCACCAGGGGGATGTAGCGTGTGGGAGGATCACGTTATTCCCCCCAGTTCCCCCTCCCCCCTGAACAGGCACCCCAACCGACCAGAGGAGGCGCTAGTGAAGCAACCAGGACACATACCCACATCTGGCTCCCCACCCGCAGACACGACCAATTGTGTCTGTAGGAACGCCCGACCAAACCGGAGGTAACACAGGGATTTGAACTGGCGATCCCCGTGTTGGTAGGCAACAGAATAGACCGCTACGCTGCCCGGACGCCGCGTCAAGATGCATTTTAACAAGTCCAGTTTAGCCCAGTTATCTGAACCACGTACACTACCGTTCAAAAGTTTGGGATCACCCAAACAATTTTGTGTTTTCCATGAAAAGTCACACTTATTCACCACCATATGTTGTGAAATGAATAGAAAATAGAGTCAAGACATTGACAAGGTTAGAAATAATGATTTGTATTTGAAATAAGATTTTTTTTACATCAAACTTTGCTTTCGTCAAAGAATCCTCCATTTGCAGCAATTACAGCATTGCAGACCTTTGGCATTCTAGCTGTTAATTTGTTGAGGTAATCTGGAGAAATTGCACCCCACGCTTCCAGAAGCAGCTCCCACAAGTTGGATTGGTTGGATGGGCACTTCTTTGAGCAGATTGAGTTTCTGGAGCATCACATTTGTGGGGTCAATTAAACGCTCAAAATGGCCAGAAAAAGAGAACTTTCATCTGAAACTCGACAGTCTATTCTTGTTCTTAGAAATGAAGGCTATTCCATGCGAGAAATTGCTAAGAAATTGAAGATTTCCTACACCGGTGTGTACTACTCCCTTCAGAGGACAGCACAAACAGGCTCTAACAGGTACTATTTAATGAAGATGCCAGTTGGGGACCTGTGAGGCGTCTGTTTCTCAAACTAGAGACTCTAATGTACTTATCTTCTTGCTCAGTTGTGCAACGCGGCCTCCCACTTCTTTTTCTACTCTGGTTAGAGCCTGTTTGTGCTGTCCTCTGAAGGGAGTAGTACACACCGGTGTAGGAAATCTTCAATTTCTTAGCAATTTCTCGCATGGAATAGCCTTCATTTCTAAGAACAAGAATAGACTGTCGAGTTTCAGATGAAAGTTCTCTTTTTCTGGCCATTTTGAGCGTTTAATTGACCCCACAAATGTGATGCTCCAGAAACTCAATCTGCTCAAAGAAGTGCCCATCCAACCAATCCAACTTGTGGGAGCTGCTTCTGGAAGCGTGGGGTGCAATTTCTCCAGATTACCTCAACAAATTAACAGCTAGAATGCCAAAGGTCTGCAATGCTGTAATTGCTGCAAATGGAGGATTCTTTGACGAAAGCAAAGTTTGATGTAAAAAAAATCTTATTTCAAATACAAATCATTATTTCCAACCTTGTCAATGTCTTGACTCTATTTTCTATTCATTTCACAACATATGGTGGTGAATAAGTGTGACTTTTCATGGAAAACACAAAATTGTTTGGGTGATCCCAAACTTTTGAACGGTAGTGTATATGGGGGAAAAACACACGTGGATTAACCCTGCCTAGAGGTCAAATCTAGTACAAGTTAAAAGAGAGCATCTGACATGTCTTGCATTTAATTATCAGTACATTGCTGAGCTACTTCCTGGTTCAACTCGCAGGAATGAGCAGCCTATGTGTACCGTAGCTAGTAGTCACCATTGACAGAGGTGGAAAAACCTGGTCCAGAAAGTAAAAACCCTAACTGTGTCTTTACTCCACCCATGTACTAAACCATCAGATCGCACTGATTAGTTTCTCAAATCAGCTGGTTTAATACGTGACTGGGGTAAAGACACGGTTAGGGTTTTTACTTTCTGGACCGGGTTTTTCCACCTCTGACATTGATGCATTACCCAGCCAGTGCAGTAGAGAGATCATAGATAATTGGAAATCATGTACACGGTCTAACTGAGGCACTATGGGATTTTTAGTTGACGTTGTGCTCAGTCACCCCGTAAGGTCTCCAGTATAAAGCTTTGTTTATGTCTAGCGTTGGTCCTGTATCCTTACTGAAGCCGGTCATGATATCATAATCGATGTGCACGATGGCAAAAACTACAAAAATAAAACTCGGGGTTGTGAAAAGAATGTGATTAACCTTTAATAGCAGTTCAGACACACCCAGTCAGCCTCCGCCTCCACCATCAGGCTGACATCATTCGGCCTCTTAGCCTCCATCATCCCCTCACTTAGCACCGGCACTGTGTCCACCTGGCGTCAGGACAAGTTAAGGAGGTGGTCCTTGACTGACAACAGGTGTACGTGTGTTTGTGTGTGTCCGTCTGCATGCATTAGTACACAGTAGGTTTTGATAGCCGGACCTGCATGCAAACCTGGTGAGACAGGAGCTGTTAGTGTAAGTGTGTGTGTGCGTGTGCATGTGTGTGCGCGTGTGTGTGTGTGTGTGTGTGTGTTTGTTTGTTTGTTTCGGAGCAGTTACCCCTCTCGCTTTCTCTTTTCTTGCAGATGTTGACGAATGTTTGGATGAGCCGGAGCTGTGCGCCCCTCATGGAAAGTGTCTCAACACAGAGGGCTCCTACCAGTGTGTCTGTGACAGAGGCTTCGCTGTCAACCCCACGACAAACACCTGTGACGGTATGACATTAATGAACGAAGTAAAATTCACCCAAACCCACTTTTTTTTTTTTTTTTCACAAACTTGTGGAACATGGAGGAGGATGCTTGGAATGGAGATAAGGAAGCCACCCTGCTCCTCCCGGCTGACTGTCATCCTGAAATGAGCAGATGGTGTGCAATAAAGGGAAAGTTTGCAGGTTTTTTTTCTCTCCTCAATTGTTGTATCTGGCCAATTACCCCACTCTTCCGAGCCGTCCCGGTCTCTGCTGACCCCCTCTGCTGATCCGGGGAGGGCTGCAGACTACCACATGTCTCCTCCCATACATGTGGAGTCACCAGCCACTTCTTTTCACCTGACAGTGAGGAGTTTCACCAGGGAGACGTAGCGCATGGGACGCTATTCCCCCCCAGTTCCCCCTCCCCCCCGAACAGGCACCCCGACGGACCAGAGGAGGCGCTAGTGCAGCAACCAGGACACATACTGTACCCACATCTGGCTTCCCACCCGCAGACACGGCCAATTGTGTCTGTAGGGACGCCCGACCAAGCCGGAAAGTTTGCAGTTTTAAGATTTTTTTTTCTCATTCAGAAGAGTGAAACTAAAAAAAAAAAAGTTAAATGACCATTCTGCACTTTGGCCACTTTTCCCAATAGACTTGTCCATCACTGGATAGACTTGTCCATCACTGGCCCGTGCTCCCATTACCAGTCCATTTTAAGATGTATGGGCAGACGTCACATAACACATGCTTTCATTATTTATTATTTCCTTCCCCCTGTCATTATCTCCATTATCTCTTCTATCTTTTCTCCATCTCTACCTCCCATCCTTCCCCTGTCTCTGTCTTGAACGTGTCCTCCCGCTCTTCCTCCCTCCATCTCTACCTTCATCTCCACCTCGATGTCTACCTCCATTTCTGTTTCTCCCTCTCTCCCTTTCTCCCTGGCTTGTTGTTCCTGGAAGAGGGAGCTGTTTTTAATTTCTTTCACATATGCTGCTGCTATTTTTTCCACCAGAGGCTCTCCATGGCAGGAGCTCTGTCGTCCATGCCAGAGCTGTTTTTAATGCCCTTGCCTGCCTCAGAAAAGAAGAAGGAAAAAAAGAAAGAATGGAAAAAAGGAAAAGAAGAAATGAAGGAAGCCTTTGAGCTCTCTGTCTAGACAAGGAGGGATACTTGCTGCTCTCCTCTCTTCCTGATTCATGTGTGCACACGTGATATCTTTCTGCACCCGTGCATTCTGTATGTTACACAAGTCTATAAAACTGACTCTTACTATGAATTAAGAGGCCAGATAGCTTGTACAGGTGGAATCAGTGAGGTTAAAGAAAGGAGTGAGATTACAGTTTGCAAAGAGGATGAAACACAACCTGGCTGTCCCGGATAACCCGAGATGAACCGAACAGGAACTGGTTCAGACAGTTGGAAGTTCTTCTCCTAACTTTGATTTAGGGCTCACCTGGTCTCTCTTTTTTTTTCTTCAGTTCATTCACATATACAAATGTGTGTGCATGCCTCTGTGGGCATGTGTTGCTGTATGTTTCTAGAGAGAAGGGAAATTACTTGCAGAGAGAATGGAAAAAAGGAAATGGCCTCTGTTTTTTAAAAGATAAGAAAGCACTTCGTACAGATTGTCTATGCAGTAAATGGATTTAATTTGGTCCAGTGTATTTTCACTCAGTGGGGATGAAGTGAGTTAGAATGCAGCAATGAACACAAAATACAGAAAACTCAAGAAGATGAACCGAACAGGAACTGGTTCAGGCAGTTGGAACTTCTCCTAACTTCGATTTGAGGTTCACCTGGTTTCATTTTGCTTTTTCAGTTTTTTTGCTCATACAGATCAAAAATTCTGTAAGACAAGGAGAGACAAGATGAATTAAAATTGGAAAACTGAAAAGGTGGCGAAGTTGCTTACTGGTTGGCATGGTTTTCGGGATGAACTTGAGCCGTTGCTTTGGTGTAAAACAAAGTGTGGAAGGTTTGGTGACCTTTTTGGGGTGTCTCCTCATCTTCCTACTGAATACGTGCTGGGATACACTCCAGTCCCTTGTGAGCCTGGACTGGATTAAGATGGTCTACAGCAGTAGTTCTCAAAGTGTGTGATGGTGGTGGTGGGGGGGGGGGGTACAGAGACATGACAGGGGGGGGCGTGTGACCGTGGGGAATGTAGTGCGGAACTACTGTTCTCTGCAGCACTATGTGAGGGGATGGGAGCTGACCAATCAGCTGTGTTGTTTCACTGCGAGGCTAGGTGGCTCTCGCGAGGTCAAGTGTTGTCGTGAGTCTTTGAGCTCAGAGAGGAAATTCGGGTGTTTCTGGAGGGGGAGCGTACGCATGAAGTCGCAAGCAAGTTTAGTGACGAACAATTTCTGATGAAACTGGCCAATCTCAGTGAAATAGTGGAAAGCTGAATGAATTAAATCTTCAGCCTCAAGGCAGAGACGAGCGCCTTCCTCACCTGGCAGACGAAAGCTTGAGATGTGGGGCAGGCGACTTGATCAAGGAAATACTGATTTCTTTGAGAATCTAGTGAATTTGTTGAAACCAGTGATTCTGGAGCCACCAGTTTGATTTCGTGTCTTAAGAAGCACACCTGCTGATTTCAGCTCTGCTGAAGAGGACCAGTTCATCGAGGTGACATCTGACTCCACCCTGAGGCCCAGACACTGAGTGAATTCTGGCTTGGTGTGGAGAGGGAGTATCCACTCATAGGACAGAGGGCTGTGGGCATTCTGCGTCCTTTCACCACATCCTGTCTCTGTGAGATAGCCTTTTCTGCTGTTGCCTCACTTAAAACTAAGTACAGAGCTAAGCTCAACATTGAGCATGACTTGAGAGTGGCAGTATCAAGCCTGCAACCCCATTTTGAAAAGATGTGCAGTGCAAAACCGGCTCATTGCAGCACTAATGGAGGGATAAGACTTGAGCTGTCACAAGTTGACTTACTCATCCGTTTTTCCCAAATATCTGCATTTGTTCTTTTCTTTTCTTTTTTTTTGTGTGCTCAGATTGAGCTTTATTGTTATTGTTCTAGCAAAGTGATTTCTAAATTTTATTTAATTTTTCTGTTTTTGAAAACGCACACAGACTGATGGAGCAATGTAGTGACAAATGTCACAAAAAGAGGTTTGATAAAGTTGAAGTGGAACTTGCGTTTGTTATTTGCACAACAGAAATTACTGAAAGAAACGTGAAAGGAATGTTCATGGTCTTGATGATCTACTCATATATTTTCGGAATGTGTGTGTGTGTGTGGTGTTAGTATGTGTGTGTGTGTTAGTTAGTTAGTTAGTTAGTTAGTTAGTGTAGATAGCGGGACCGAAAACTAAAGCATTTATGATCCTAATTCTTTTTGGAGATGGTAGGTATTGTCTCAGAGAGTAAGGGAAAAATCCCAGAAAATTAAAATTATGCATAAATATGCAAAATATGCATTTTTCCAAAAATTGGCTAAAAACCACTTTTCTCGACATTTCAGATTATTCTGAGCATCTTTGATTTTTTCACCTATATAAAAAAATTTTCTGGGACTTAGAAATGTTTTGGCATTATGTAAAATATATGCATTTTTGCAAAAATGCACTTATGATCCTCATTTTTTTTGTAGGTGGTAGGTATTGTTTCAGAGAGGACCAGAAAAATAGCAGAAAATTAAAATAATTATGCATAATTATGCAAAATATGCATTTTCTAAAAATGGCTAAAAAAACACTTTTCTCGGCATTTCAGATTATTCTGAGCATTTGGGGGGAGGGAGTGGGGGGGTGGGTTAGGGGCAGGGGGAAGGCGGTTAGCTGGCAGGATGAAGAGGAGGGAGATTTAGACGGGTGGAGAACCAAACCGCTACATTGTAGCGGGGTTCTTCTAGTATTTAAATAAAGTTAAACTTGGCCCATTTTGTTGGGGTGGGGGGCATGAAATTTTTTTCAACAGAAAGAGTTTGAGAACCACCGGTCTGGAGAATAAATATGATGGTGGGTGTCTGATTCTACATGAAGGGGTCGGATTCTTAACGTAGTTGGTCCCAACGCAGACTCCAGTGTTTACCAGTGAGAGGATGCAGTAGTCCACCTTGCCTACAAATACTCAATACCCGTCAGAGACTTGCCATCGGACTGCTTTTTCAAAGGCCTGTCCACTCCCTAGATAAATGAATTTAAGCAAATAATGAGCACACACAGGCACTGGCTGATCCTTTTTTACACTTTGCAATTTACAGATATTGATGAGTGTGGACTTAACGAGACACTGTGTGGCCCTGCTGGCTACTGTGAGAACAGAGTGGGCTCCTTCCGATGTCTGTGTGACCAGGGCTACCAAGAGTCCCAGGATGGCCATGGATGTTTGGGTAAGATTTTGTGTGTGTGTGTGTGTGTGTGTGTGTGTGTGTGTGTGTGTGTGTGTGTGTGTGTGTGTGTGTGTGTGTGTGTGTGTGTACATGTTTAACTATCCTAATGTGGACCAAATGTCCTCATTAGGATGGCAAAATCAGAAACCACCTACCTTGTGTGGCCCTTTTAGAGGGCCTCATAAGTAAAAGGGTCTGTTTTAGGGTTAGGACTTGGTTTTAGGGTTAAGGTTAGGGTTAGGGTTATGCATGTAGTTTGCATGGTTAAGGTTAGGGTTACGGGCTAAGAAATGAATGTAGTCAATGAGGGGTCCTCATAAGGATAGTGAAACGAGTGTGTGTGTGTGTGTGTGCACCTCTCTGTGCATGCATGTGATGTGATTCTGCATATTGCAGAGAGAGAGGAGGTAAGTGATTAGCACATCATGGGTGAAAAGGGTAATAGCTATTGTTATCTAAAAGATTACAAAACACCTTGTACATCTTGTCTGTGCAGTTATTAGACTGAATTTGGTCCACTTATTTTCACTGAGAGCTAATTAGAACTAAATGGAAAACTAGAGCAAACTGAATTAGAACCGGACACCAACCTGGTCGCTGCACTAGCGCCTCCTCTGGTCAGTCGGGACACCTGTTCGGAGGGGAGGGGGAACTGGGGGGAATAGCGCGATCCTCCCACGCATTACGTGGGAAGCGGCTGGTGACTCCACATGTATGGGAGGAGGCATGTGGTAGTCTGCAGCCCTCCCCGGATCGGCAGAGGGGGTGGAGCAGAGACCGGGACGGCTCGGAAGAGTGGGGATAATTGGCCAAGTACAATTGGGGAGAAAAACGGGGGGGACTGGACACCAAGCAGAGGAGAGGGGCTGCACAAAAACTGCAAACTTTTACAACATAAACCTGAACCTATATGTTGCACTGTAATTCTGCCGAAGTCACAAGATTAATACATTTTAAATGGCACAGCATCCTGCAGTCTTAGGTTTTGTACATACATCTGTAATCCCTAACCCAGCCTGTCAGAGGGGTTTTGATTTCAGGTAGGGATGGAACATGTCATGTTCTTGGGTTCCTCTTCAGTAATGTCGATTGGACTTTGAAAAGCATTACGTACAATTCGTCTTGTATCCTGACCCCTGGTGTGATGTGAACTCCAACAAATCAAAGCAAGTAAGACAAACACATCCAGCTGAAAGATGTGAAGATATACAGCATGTTTGCCAAAATCTGTCATTTTTATGTGAAGCAGCTCATGAACCTGCATTCTAAATCACTCACTCACAATCTGACAATTACTCTCATGTTTAGCTCTTCCATCTGTGCAAATTTTAGGGGGTTGCAACGCCTCTAAAATTGTTTGTTAGTCCATCTGAAAAGATATGATGATGTAAAATGTTAGACTTGTTTGTTTTTTATCAATATTTTAGTAATTGGAAAGAAAATTAGCAAAATACAAATTTTTCTGCCCTCTCCCCACCACTATTCTCTCTTAGCCTCTCCCTCATAATCTCTAACTTGGTATTGCCCATGTGGTTTCATTTGAGGTAGGATTTCACAGAAACACCATTGACAGGGAGGGAAGTAAGACCTTTAGTGTCCAAACAAATCACTCTTTTCATCAATGTGTTTCAGTCTTTCTGATTTGTCGGCTTGCTTTTCTGTGTTTTTGCTTAGCTAAAGACATGATTCAGATGAGCTAACTTTGTCTCTGTTGAATCGTAAAAGCATCTAATTTACAATATCACTGTAAAGCTTCTAATCAGGATATGGTGTAGATAATATGTAATGAGGTGTAGGTACTCAATTGAAAACGTGCAGTCAATACTAGGCCTACATCCAAATACACATTTAAAGGGACATTTCTCTGCTTATAATGTGCACATCCAGGAACTACTGGTGGTCTATAATGTCTAATAAACTTGAGAGCCGCTTTGGTATGAGGGGCCGTACAAGCCATAATATATACTCGCCCTTTCATAGACATACATTCTCCTTTCACATACATATATCTTGACTCTCACACACATACTTTGTCCTTTCACGTACATATATTTTCCCTCTCACTTGCATAAAGTTACTCTTCCACACACATATGTATTCTTTACTCTCATATACATACATTGTGAAAATATGAAAAAGTAACATGTGAAAGTCAAGTCAATTTTATTTGTATAGCCCAATATCATAAATTACAGGAGAATGTGTGTGTGTGAGAGGGCCAGAATATATTATGGCTTGTACGGCCCCTCATACTTTGGTGTAATTCCTATTTACAGAGAATACGGTCTGTCCCTGTCCAGAGAGCTGGTCCTGCTACATGTACCACAAAGCATTGCACAAATACACAACCACCTACACACCATTACAGCTGTAATGCTTCTAATATGGCCGCACACTCTTTCTCAGAAAAATGAACAGATATTGCTTGACCATGGCTCGCCCCCATTTGTTGTTTTGGTGTACTTATTTAATGATGAAATTCATGGGAACATAGACATTCGGTGTGTGTTGGCATGGTAGGACAGTTTGTACACAGACCAGTCACTGAAGGCTCTCGGCAGCTCGCTGTACTTGTCTGTACGGCCACTGCAGCCTCCGACTCTCTTTGCTGGATTTCTTTGGCGCTGTATTCTGGTTCATACAAGTGATGGTTACATGCTGCATTCTACCAAAACATCATCAGAGTTAGCCAAAAGGATGTCAGTGGTGACACACCGAGGTCATTTTGCTGTGTAAGTGATTTTGGATAAAACATCCATCCATCCATCATCCCAACCGCTTATCCTGCTCTCAGGGTGGCGGGGATGCTGGAGCCTATCCCAGCAGTCACTGGGCGGCAGGCGGGGAGACACCCTGGACAGGCCACCAGGCCATCACAGGGCCCCATTTTGATTGAGTTTGATCTTGATTTTGGATAAAACAGTATGGCTGTAAATAGGGCTGCTGTGCTTTCCCAGGAGACATAGGGTCTGCTCCTCGTTGGTCAAGAATCAAAACCAAAACTTAATTTCTGTTCACAAAGTCACAAAACAGAGTCCTCAAACAGTCATGTTCTGCATCTGTGGCGGGACACGTCCTTGTTGAATGCTCTCAGTAGATGTCCTGCACTGCGCTGGTTGTGTGTCTAGTTTGTTGAGGACTATGAGTAAAAGTTGAGTCTTTTAGGTGGTGGTGCTTCAGTCAGCAACACAGAAACCAAGCTGACATGGCTTCTGCGTGTTTGAGTAGAGAAATGTGAGGATTTGAGGGGCTGTGAATCATCAACTTAGTTTCAATCAGTATCACCCAGCAGCTGCTACTGATATTTACTAGACGTATTGTGTTTCAGCAGAGCTGAAATATTACACATAGAACCAAGAAGGTAAACTGCAGTTTCCCTGTCCCCGGTTTCTGGACATTTTTCCCTCACTCTGCAAAGAAATTGGCTTCCATGTTGGCAGAAACATGATTGATGAGACCATTTATTTTCATTTAATTTGAAAGCGTGCTGCATGCACCTCTGTGATGTATTAAACATTTCTAGACCACGTCTGCTCGGCGCTCCTCGTAGCCGGGGGCTGGAGAAGGTGCTGAAGCTCCTCCTGAGCGAGGAGCCGTTCCCCCACACGTGCACGCAGATCTGCACTTCCAGGTGCACGACCTGAACATGCAGGTGTGCATGCAGACACACACATACACCCATTCCCACGTAGGAGCAACACCATCGGAGACACTCATCGTGTGTGTGTCACATGTATGCCCGGGTGTACACACTACGTCTGTCGCACACTACGTCTGTCACAGTTAACAACACTCTTAGCGTGTCTCTACAGAAGACTCAGATGGTAGTCTTTGTGCTTCAGGGAACTATTTGGTGTACACTGTGCAGACTTCACTGTGTTGTTTCATGATCTCATGTCATTTCTTTCATAACTGATTATTAGTTTGTTTTTTTTAGTTATTTTTTCTGCAGAGACATCCAGTTTCTGTCATGAGACGAGTAGTTCGATATTGCCTCCATCTGTCCTGCTGTCCTCTCTGACTCTCAGTATGTTGGCTTGTCAGCCTCTTGGTGCGGGGGCTTGTGTTTGTATTCATAAACGGCTCGAGAGCCGGTGAGCTCATGTTCTTGGCCATCGGGCTCGTTTCGAGTTGGATCTGGTGGGTCTTGGTGGTTTCCCCGGGCTAACTGGGCCCATGCAGATCCCATCGAGTCCAATTTCCTCCAGCAGGAAGGGCTGTCATGACTGGGAACATGGGGTGCAGGCTTCTGCCTGTTGGAAACGTACGGCAGAACTTCCCCCAGACACACTCTCCCAGTGACCTACCAAGTCAGGGTGTACACATTCAGAGCTGTGCGCACACAGACTCGCACACACACATACACACACACTCACGTATGCATTTATATAAAAAGCTATCGTTTTTGTTCATTCTCTCTCATGCTCCTTCACACCCACACACACTCTTTTGCATGTCCAGAGACATACAGTATATGTACATGTACAAAGATATAGTATCTACACACACACACACACACACACGTTTGTTTTTCTATACTTGTGGACCCTTATTGACTACACTCATTCCGTAGCCCCTAACCCTTACACCAACCTTAACTGACTCCTAATTCTACCTTTAACCCTAAACAGACCCTTAAAGACTTGAGGACATGCCAAAATGTCCTCACTTTGGAATAAAATGTCTTCACTTTTATGATTAAAAAGGGCAGACTACCAATGTCGTGAATTCAAGGGGCAGCCGGGAACCGCCGCAGCCGGCAACCGCTGCAGCCTGGATGCGGAGCCGGGTCTCCCGCGCCACAGGCGACTACGTTAACCAGTCGACTAAAGGGTCCGAGCCATTAGCCAAGGGCTAGCAATTCTAGTTCTCCGTGGTCGTTACACTACCCCCCTCCTTCAGGAAGCGCGTCCCCGCGCTTCAGCATACCAACTCCCTCACACCTCTGGGCGCACAAGCTTCCCATGGCCTCATAGTCTCACCATCCCACCTCTGACACCGATGTAGCCTTTGCAACTGTAGTCCCCACAAATATAGCTGCACAAGAATTCACAAACACACACACACATACACACACACACACACACACACACAAGTGTACATGCATACATAAAAAGTGATCATGTTTGTTCTTTCTTTCTCATACTCTTACACACTCTTGTCCATATCCAGAGGTGTACAGTATGTGTATTTACAATGACTCCTCTCCCGACACTCGCACACAGACACACACACACACACGCAGAAAATATGAAGTGCCAGAATGCACTCATTCACAGAGCAGAGGATCTCATCCAGAGAAACGCGAAAACTTCCCATCTGTACTTTGGCAAATGCTGGTGAGTCACACCCCAGTTCATTACAGCCCAGTACTGTCCCTCTGCCAGCCCATCACTCCACTCTGCTGTGGCTAGCACAGATGGACTCATTTATATACAAACACACACACACACACACACACACAAACATGCAATCCATAAAAACCAATGGCTGTGGTCAACCGCCAACCTCTCTCCCTCCTCAATGTCTCTCCCTCTCTTATCCATCCCACTGCTTTCCTCTTGCTTTACTTTCTCCTCTTTCAGTCCATCTCTTCTGACTTCTTACTTTTGTCTCATCTCTTTCCTCTCCTCTTCTCCTGTTTCCCTCTGCACCCCCCCCCCCCATCTCTCTGGTCTCTACTTTCGTCTTTGTCTCTGTACCTTTTCTCTGTTCTGGCTTTCATTTTACCACCCCTAACTTACCCCTCCATCTGTTTCGTTCTTTCCTGCCTTGTCTTTTTTTCATAATCAGGTTTGCAGCAGGCCGGTGGAGGAATACAGTGAAGGCACAGCTTTATTGTGGAACCATGAATAAGATTTATAAAACAATCAAAGTTTGCTGCTCACCGAATTTAAACTTCTTTATTAGAGGAAGTCATCAGCATTAGCGCAGGAAGGGGGGGAGGCTGCCCCCCCCAGTAGTGGCAGGTGGCTGTGTAACATCTTAGACCCAACAGTATGCCTAACTTTTCCTAATGTACAACTGCAAAAAAATAAGGCATACCTTTATTTTAAACAGTGGGTGATGGCTGCGCTGACTGTACACTTCTAATAATAAAGTGAGGAAACACTCCATTCCAACTCTGCTACACACGCACCTTGCAAACAAAACAATGACATCATACTGTAAAGACCGGGGTGGGGTGGGGGGGGGGCGGTCGCTCTGACTGTCGGCGGTTCTGCGCTGGAAGAGTGCAGTGGCTGATGGGACTGTTAAATGTTAGATTTGAAATTGTGTTTTAATGATGTTGGGAATCGGGAATCAGGAACAATTTATTGTCATCTCATTCATGTACTTGCGTGCACAAAAGAGACGAAATTTCGTTTCTCCCAGCCCACAGCAGGGCAACGCAAAAGACAAAAACACATATCCAACACCTCCCAAAAACGACACCATCAAAAACATACAAAACCAGAGAGAACAAAGCAAAAAAACACAAAGTTAACAACACAGTCCTACTACTACTACTACTACTACTACTACTACTACTACTACTTTTGGCTGCTCCCGTTAGGGGGCGCCACAGCGGATCATCTATTTCCATTTCTCCCTGTCCTCTGCATCTTCCTCTGTCACACCAGCCACCTGCATGTCCTCCTTCACCACATCCATAAACCTCCTCTTTGGCCTTGCTCTTCCCTGGCAGCTCCATATTCAGCATCCTTCTCCCAATATACCCAGCACCTCTCCTCCACACATGTCCAAGCCATCTCATGCTTGCCTCTCTCTTTGGGGTCCGCGGTGGTGTAGCGGTCTAAGCATCGGCTTTGTGTCGATGCAGTTGCCCACTGGGGACCGGGGTTCACGCCCCGGTCTCGTCAGATCCGACTATGGCCGGATTCGATGAAGCAGCAATAATTGGCAACGCTGTCTCCGGGAGGGGGCGGAGTCGGCTTGTGTTCGTCATATGAATGCGTCTCTGTGTGTGTGGGGGGGGGGAAAGCAGTGGTTCAGCCTGGATTCACCTTGTCACAAAAGCGGGGAGGCATCTCCTTCGAGACTGCTGGCCGGAGAGACGCAGTTGGCGAACACATGCAGTACGAGGGTGGGTGTTTGAACTAAAATAGGGATCGATTGGCCACTAAATTGGGAGGAAAAAGGGGAAAATCACAAATAAATGTATTAAAAAGAAAAAAGCTTGTCTCTCTTGCTTTGTCTCCAAAGCGTCCAACTTGAGCAGTCCTGGTCTCACAACCATCTTGTAAACCTTCCCTTTAACTCTTCTGTCACAAATCACCCCTGACACTTTTCTCCACCCACTCCACCCTGCCTGCAAGCTCTTCTTCACCTCTCTTCTGCACTCCCTGTTATTTTGGACAGTTACTTACTCCCCATTACTTTGGACTCCAAGTATTTAAAGTCATATACCTTCGTCACCTCTGCTCCTTGCATCCTCACCATTCCACTGTCCTCCCTCTCATTCACACATAGGTATTCTGTCTTGCTCCTACTGACTTTCATTCCTCTTCTCTCCAGTGCATACCTCCACCTCTCCAGGCTCTCCTCAACTTACACCCTACTCTCACTACAGATCACAATGTCATCCGCAAACATCATCGTCCATGGAGACTCCTGCCTGATCTCGTCCATCAACCTGTCCATCACCACTGCAAACAAGAAAGGGCTCAGAGCTGATCCATGATGTAATCCCACCTCCACCTTGAACCTATCTGTCATTCCAACCGCACACCTTACCATTGTCACACTTCCCTCATACATATCCTGCACCACTCCTACATACTTCTCTGCAACTCCTGACTTCCTCATACAATACCACACCTCCTCTCTCGGCACCTGTCGTATGCGTTCTCTAAATCCACAAAGACACAATGTAACTCCTTCTGGCCTCCTCTATACTTCTCCATCAACATTCTCAAAGCAAACATCACATCTGTGGTGCTCTTTCGTGGCATGAAACCATACTGCTGCTCGCTGATCATCACCTCTCCTCCTCTTAACCTAGCTTCTATTACTCTTTCCCATATCTTCATGCTGTGGCTGATCAACTTTATACCTCTGTAGTTGTTACAGTTCTGCACATTGCCCTTGTTCTTGAAAATCGGTACCAGTATGCTTCTTCTCCACTCCTCAGGCATCCTCTTGCTTCCCAAGATTACGTTAAAAAAAACAATCTAGTTAAAAACCCCACTGCCATCTCATCTAAACATCTCCATGCCTCCACAGGTATGTCATCAAGACCAACAACACAGTCCATTCAGTAAATTTGCAACACAATTCAAAAATTTCACTGTCCAAGAGAATGAACACCAGCCAGGATGACTGTCGCAACTGCCAGTCTGCATGGGCTAGCAGTTAGCTTAGCCTGTCCTGCTTCTGCTTCCTGTCAGTCCACCCTCGGTGTTTCCTCTTTGGGCACAGCTCCGGTCAGGGCCGTGGTCTTTGGGCCCACAGAACCCAGCAGACCAGGCTCCCTCAGCTGATCCAGCGCCAGCTCTCCCAGCCCAGCCAGACACCTTCAACACCCCCCCCACACACACACACACTCCACACAACAACACAAACGCAGACGCAGACAAAAACACTGCACAATTGATGCTAGGGGAGGCCGCCGCCAGACCGCCCTCAGTGTTATCGTGGTGTTGTTAGAACTGCCGATCTGCATGGGCTAGTAGTTGGCTTAGCCTGTCCTGCTTCTGCTTCCTGTCAGTCCACCCTCGGTGTTTCCTCTTTAGGCACAGCTCAGGTCAGGGCCATGGTCTTTGGGCCCACAGAACCCAGCAGACCAGGCTCCCTCAGCTGATCCAGCGCCAGCTCTCCCAGCCCAGCCAGACACCTTCAACACCCCCACCCCCCCACACACACACACACTCCACACAACAACACAAACGCAGACGCAGACAAAAACACTGCACAATTGATGCTAGGGGAGGCCGCCGCCAGACCGCCCTCAGTGTTATCGTGGTGTTGTTAGAACTGCCGATCTGCATGGGCTAGGAGTTGGCTTAGTTGGCTCTCTCTCCCAGCCAATCCAACACCCGCTCTCCCAACCATCAAACAAAATCCACGATCACAGACCTAAATTCTCGTAAAAGTTCTTCACACTATGACACAAACTCAGATGTAGATGTGGACAAAAACACTGCATAGTCAGCACTGGGTGAGGCCCCCGCAAACGTGAGTTCGAGCCGCCATCTTCCCACACTGTAATTTTTTTCACAACATGAACACCAACATCACAATGTGAACACCACCGTTCATGTTGTGATGTTCATGTTGTGATGTTGGTGTTCATGTTCACCAGGTGTTCATGTTGTGGTTATTCTTGTGTTGTTGTTTTGGGGGTTCGACTCAGCCTAAGTAGGAGCCCGTTTACTGACTGACTGACTAGGACCATGAGTGGGACTGATGTCGCCACTTGGGACACGGGTGGGTGGGGGACTCATTACGTTGTTGTCAGTTCTGGTGTGAATAAAAGAGCACTCCTGGGGTCGTGCGGTGTATGCGGGCCCGGGAGTTGCAATTAAAAAGAGATCTCTGCCTCTCGACTCATTCTTCCACGCCGGCTCGCCACAATACTTTTCATTTTAGTTGGCAGCCCCCCTGCTTATAACATCTTCCTGCACGCCTGGTCACCAGTCTTTTATGAGCACTTTGTTGAACTGAAAACAGTAATTAAAGAGAAGCAGCCCTCTAGTTTATCTCACACTGCAGTGTGCTTGTTTAAGCTCTGCAGGGTCGGCATGTCCACAGGCTTTGAACTGCATAACTTTTTGGCCCTTTGTTCCACGTCCCTCATATTGAGACGACGTCCCGCATTTTGAAGCAAAATAAAAGTTTCCAATGAATGAAAGGTTTCGCAAAGTTTAACTTTTTTGTTTTGTTTTGTTTTTTTTGGGGGGGGGGCAGCACGGTAGCGCAGTGGTTAGCATGGTTGTCTCACAGCAAGAAGGTCCTGGGTTTGAGCCCGGGGTAGTCCAACCTTGGGGGTCGTCCTCTGTGTGGAGTTTGCATGTTCTCCCCGTGTCTGTGTGGGTTTCCTCCGGGGGCTCCGGTTTCCTCCCACAGTCCAAAGACATGTAGGTCAGGGGAATCAGCGGTACTATATTGTCTCTAGGTGTGTGTGTGTGTGTGTGTGTGGGCCTTGTGATGGCCTGGCGGCCTGTCCAGGGTGTCTCCCCACTTGCCTCCCAGTGACTGCTGGGATAGGCTCCAGCATCCCCGACCCTAATTAGGATAAGCGGCTTGGATAATGGATAGATGGGTGGATAAAAATGTACATGTTTCATTTAAACTTTAAACAATCAATTTTGATTGATATGCAGTAATAATCGCTGAAATTCTCTTCTTAGATGTCTCTGCTCTCTGTAAACACACTACAGTCAGGACAGGATTCTGAAGGATGTGCTTGAGCTCTCCTGTTAATTCAAACTGTTTCTGCTGACAGTTTATTAGTCATTTTTGTTTTTTTATTGCACATTGCTTCTAAACTACAAATCAGTAAAGGTTGCTCTCATTATTCACGGTTGGTCTTACCTATAGTTGTTTATTTTCTAATCTATATATTTTTTGTTTGTCGTCTAGTAGACGAGTGTAACTGCAGGTCGGATATAAATGTGCCTACTTAAGGCTCAGAGGTCTTGGTCTAAACAACTCTATCTGTAATTGGCTATTTGATTTCCTGACAGGCAGGCCGCAGATTGTGAGAGTAGGAAAACATACTAATCCACATTAGTTCTTAGGACCGGTGCACCTCAGGGCTTCTGTCTCAGTCCCCTATTGTCTGTTTACACACGACTGTGAGGCCAAATATTAAAACAACAGTATCACTAAATTCGCAGATGTCACCACAGTGATTGGACTAATAAGTGACAGTGATGGGAGGGCCTATTGGAAAGAAGTGGAAAATTTACCCATATGGTGCCATGATAACCGCTCTCTAAATGTCAGTAAGACAAAAGAAATCATTGTTGACTTCAGAAAGATCAGAGGAAATCACATTCCTATTCCCATCAATGGTTCATCTCTTGAAACTGTAGACAGTTTGAGATTTCCCAGTTTACACATCACAGACTCCCTCACGTGGTCTCTCAACACCAACTGCACCCTCATGAAGGCACAGCGGAGACTATTTTCTGAGGCTTCTCAAGAGTTGTGGTATGAGCACCAAAACTCTTATGAACTGTTATGGCAGTACCATGGAGAGGGTCTTGACAGGCTGTATCACAGTGTGGTTTGGCAACCTGACTGCGTAGGACTGCAGACTGCTGCAAACGACTGACAGCAGCAAAAATCACTGGCATGGAGCTACCACAACTTCATAATATTTACACCACTCACTGCAAAAGAAAGCCCAACACATCATTAAGGACACCAGCCACCCCGCTCCTGTTCTGTTCTCGCTCCTTCCACCTAGAAAACGCTACCGGAGCATCAAACCACACACCACCCGTCTCAGTAATAGTTTCGGCAGTCAGGTTGCTGAACGGCTGACACACCCATATGCACCTTACATTGTTGTGTTAGTCTATGGTTTTTGGGGTTTTTTTTGGGGGGGGGATTCTTGTGACCCTTGTGTTAAACCAGAGAGAGCCAGAACACAAGGATTCCATTGCATTCTAAATACATATGACAATAAAGTTGAACTTGAGGTGTTTGTGAGGGCTTCTGGTCTTTAATGATGGTGATGGTGACAGATACAGTCAGCCATCATCAGGCCTTGACCAGACCATCTGCAGTCTCAGTCTCAGGCACCTAATGTCAAGATTGCTCAAATTCCAAACCTTCAAATCAAGGAAAGAATGATAAGGTATAATATTCTAGGCACATGTTGTATTGCACATGTGCAAGTGTGTGTTTGCATGAGGGTATGTGCTTGTCTGAAACCCGGATGCCTGTCTGTCTGCACACTTTGTGATTTGAGAGAAAGCATAAAGACTTCAATAGGTTGTATGCTTTTTGTGTGTGTGTGTGTGTGTGTGTGTGTGTGCGTGCGTGTGTGTGTCTGTAAATAACTGTGTCAAAATAATATTTAATCTCACATTCATCTGTCTCTAATTTCTGTGAGCGCTCTCCTTGCTCCAGCATATGAAAACATAATTTTCACCGGCTGGGACAGAAGATATTTAAAGTATGGCCAAATGGAGTGTTTAACCCCAAACCGAGGACAACGTCTAAAAGATGAGGGGAGTGAAACATTTCTGCTCCAGGCCTACTTTGCGGCATTCCTCCTCTGCACAACTGGAAATACCCTAAAATCTAAAATCTACCCAGTGTATCGCCTCTTAAGGGGCTTAAATCTGTCTTTTCGTTGTGACTTTGGCTCGGGCCAGGGCCAGGGCCACCCCCCCTCATATTCAGTCATCTCTCTTTATCCCTGCTGGCTCCTTAACACTTTCTAGCTCATTAAGACGCTGGCCCACATCACAGCGCTGTGGCTCAGCGGCTCGGAGAAGTATGTGAGGGAAGTGTACTGTAAAGTCCTACTGGATGACTTGAGACGTTGTCCTTTTGGTCTTGAGTGTTTGTGTGTTTGCATTTCAGCGTGTCCTTGATGTTAGCGTATCATTAAAAGGTCGTTTACAAATCTGTGGCATCAGTATGTAGCGACCACCTGAGTGAAGGCACTAAGATGCTGATTGAAAAAAAAGCAGAGTCAGGAACTTAGACTATGCAAGGTAAATACACAATGAAAACAGATTTGTCTTTAACAAGAGATTGTTTGACTTCCTACATCTGTGCCAAACACCTTTTATTTTCTACTTTGTTGTGTCAGTGTGTAAAAATAAAAAAGCATGAATTGGCGAAATAGGACTCACACACTTGTTCAAATTCTGCACAACACGTCGATGAACTTGTGCTCTCTCTCTCTCTCTCTGACAGATGTGAACGAGTGTGAGCTGCTGGGCAGTGTGTGTGGCGAAGCACAGTGTGAAAACATCGATGGCTCCTTCCTGTGTATGTGTCCGGATGGACAAGAGTACAACCCCATGACTGCCAAGTGCAGCCCCATACCCACAGGTAACCCACCGCCTTCTGCCTGCATACAGATCACTCAGCAGAGACTCACCTGAAGGTCTCCACAGTCTGGAACTGCTCTGCAAAACCTCCCGTCTGGTTTTCTCATCGATTTTGGAAATTGATAGGGTTGCTGATTTTGCCCTCCTTGCCCCTACGGGTTTTTTTTTCTTTCTTTCTTTTTTTTACTCCCTTTTTCTCCCCAAGTATATCCAGCCAGTTACCCCCACTCTTCCCGAGCCGTCCCGGTCGCTGCTTCACCCCTTCTGCCGATCTGGGGAGGGCGGCAGACTACCACATGCCTCCTCTGATACATGTGGAGTCGCCAGCCGTTTCTTTCACCTGACAGTGAGGAGTTTCACCAGGGGGACATAGCGCATGGGAGGATCACATTATTCCCCCAGTTCCCCCTCCCCCCTGAGCAGGTGCCCCGGCCAACCAGAGGAGGCGCTAGTGCAGCGACCCACAGACATGGCCAAGTGTGTCTGTGGAGACACCCGACCAAGCCGGAGGTAACACAGGGATGCCCCCCTGCTCCTAAAGTTGTTTGTAAACCTGTGATTTAGGCAAACATATTGATTAATAATGGTTTAAAGCTTAAATCTTGAAGCGAGAACTACAATCAAGGAGTAGCAGCCACTGTGGCTGGTGTGTCATCCGCTCAGCAGTAAACAGTGCCCAAACCTTGTAAAAATGGGATCCTGGACCAAAGCTAACACAGGCAATCTAATGGATTACAAACTACATCTAACTATGTGGGCTCACTGTTGTACTGTAATACTGACTGTAGAAGTGTTACCTGTCCAACAGAAGCATCATCACATAGTCTTCACGTTTCCTTTTTCCTTTTTGATTAGGAGCGTGTTTGCCGCTGCACCATTGTTCATCCTACCTGGTCAAACATTTCAAAAGCAGTAAATGGAAAGCGTCTCCTACCATGGTAAAGATGACAGTTAGTATTATGTAACCTGACTACATAGTCGGGATGGATAAAATAACAATAAAGTTAGAAAAATCTAAGATTTAAACTTTATTAATGACAAAGGGTACTTGAAAATCCTCTTCTGGTGGTCTAAGATGAAAAAGGAAGGTATCTAGAGGAATATAACAAGACTATTCTACAGTATACCTATATACATGTATATATATTTATTTATTTGTATTTTTATTAATATCATCAGGTGTGGAGGTGTTGGAGAAAGAGCTGGGTCTTTAGCTTCTAAGATGGAGAGGGACTCCGGATCGAATGGAGTTTGCTAACTCGTTCCACCACCAGGGAACTACAGAAGAGAAGAGTCTGGCTAGTGCCTTGGGCCCCGTTGTGGCAGAAGTGCCAGGCGCCTTTCATTGGCAGCGCGTAGTGAGCGGGGCTGAGTGTAGACCTGAATGAGGGAGTTCAGGTAGCCGTTTTAGTAGCTGTTTTGTAAGCGAGCATTAAGGTTATGAATTTGATGCAGGGAGCAACTGGGAGCCAGTGGAGGGGTATGAACAGTGGGGTGACTTGCTGTTTTGGGTTGGTTGAAGACCAGACGTGCCACTGCATTCTGGATCATTTGCAGAGGTTTGAAAGTGCATGCAGGGAGACCTGCCAGTAAGGAGTTGAGTAGTCAATGCGGGATATAACGAGCCCGTACCAGGAGTTGTGCTGCATGCTCAGGCAGGTAGGGTCTAATCTTCCTGATGTTGTACAGGGCAAATTGGCATGAGCGAGCAATTGAGGTTAGTTGGTCATCAATCATGACACCCAGGTTTCGGGCAGACTTTGTGGGCATGAGTTGAGTTGACCCGAGCTGGATATTGATCTATCTGTTGTTGTAAGGATGGGCTGGCTGGGATGACAAGGAGCTCAGTCTTAGGTTAAGCTGAAGGTGGCGTTCTTTTATCCATGCAGAGATATCAGCCAGGCATGACAATATCCATGCTGTGACTGTGTGGTCATCTGGCGGGAATGATGAGAAGAGCTGGATATCGTCAGCGTAGCAATGGTTTGAAAAACCATGGGGGCTGATGATCGCACCAAGTGAGGTGGTGTATATTGAGATGAGAAGGGAACTGAGCACTGACGCTTGAGATACCCCTGTGGATAAGCCGTGCGTTTTGGACACTTCTTCCCTCAAAGATACTCTAAAAGATCTCCCTGAGAGGTAGGACATGAACCAGTGGAGGGCAGATCCTGAGATACCAAGCTCAGTGAGTCTGGAGAGGAGGATTTGGTGGTTAACCGTGTCAAAGGCAGCTGACAGATCTAGCAGCAGTAAAGTTGAGGACTGACCAGCAGCTCTCGCCAAATGCAGTGATTCTATTACCGACAGGAGTGCAGTCTTGGTAGAGTGACTGATTCGGATCGTACAGATTGTTCTCAGAGAGGAATTCAGAGACTTGGTTAAAGACTGTGCGGTCAAGTATTTTTGATGGAAAGGGTAGGAGGAAACTGGTCTGTAGTTTTATATATATATATATATATATATATATATACAGAGAGAGAGAGAGAAGATTTTACTAAAGTTGGTTTCTGTAAGATGTGTTTTTGCCATAATATATTAAATTGTTCTTTAGATTATCTTCCTTTAAACAAACTTTACACCAGTGTGCAACAGGATTGTATAATGAAGCCACATTTATTTACTGCTAGAATGAGGCTATTGATTCATAATCATAGTGACATTACATTATTACTACACCCAAGCTTTTGGCTAAAACGGTATGGAAAGCTCCTAACGCCATATATCCCCTCACTAACTACCTAAGGCCAAACAGAAGACCGTGCCAGACCACCAGATAGTCCCGTACTCTGAGGAATGTGTTTGCAGTGGTTTCCTTATTGTGAGGTCAGGAGGATATACGGAGGTCAGGAGCCCTCTTAGCCTGGCTGAAGGACTCTGTGGTGGACTACTGCCCAGTCTCTGCCTGACTGTAAAAACTCAAATGAGAAACAGATTTATCCATCTGGTGGCTATTAAACTTACAGCCTTCGTCCAGTATAAAGGAGGTCAATACACAGTTTATCGCAGCACAGGTTCTTGGTTGGGTGGGAAGGTATGTGAAACCATATTCTGACAACTGAAACTCGAACTCTTTTTTAAAGAAACTATAAGACACTAACATAAATTAAATGCTAGTAAGTGTGGTGCCCCATGATGCCTTGTAATGGTATGGAAAACATCAGCGCACACATTAGCACTCCCTAGTTTCTGAACAAGTCCTTCACGCGAGACAAGCCATGTTCTCTTATGTCTCTATTACGATGAAAATGGGTGAAGTGAGGTAACAGGTGTGCCTAATGTTTTCAACCAGATGGTATAAAATAATAGGATGAGTCCCTCAGAACAAGGCAGAGAGGACCGTTTCCATGTCTTTTTTTTCGCTGGTACAAGGGGTGTCTTGTCTGGGCAAGGACGACTGGAAACAAATCTGATGTAATTATCTGATGTTCACCAGGCAGGACTGAAACCAATTACTGAGCGAAAGAAGGGGAGTCAAGTGTGCATCAGTGTGTGTGTGTGTGTGTGTGTGTGTGTGTGTGTGTGTGTGTGTACGTGTGTGTGCGTGTGCGCGCACTGAGGGTAGACTGGCAACATCCATCATGTGGCCTATCGGTCCTGCTGCTAATTGCCAACTTTACAGCGCTGCATTGGAAATGTCACTAGGGGAAGAGAGAAAATGGTGTCAGAATCCAAGATTGAGAGAGAGAGAGGGTGACTGAGGTTATATCAGTTTGAGGTTACATTATCCTACACAGATCAGTCATCATCGGAGAGTTTTTTGATATTTAATTTCGATATTTTGTGGCTATTTAATTGTTCAGGCTTTGAAAAGTATAGAATGTCAGTCACAACTTTGCCTTTCACTTTGTCCCCCACCCTTTTCTGTTTGTCTTCCTGCTCTTACTTTTTCTTCTCTCTCTCTCTCTCTCTCTCTCTCTCTCTCTCGCTCTCTCTCATCATCTCTCCCTGTCTCTCTCGTTCTCTTCCTGCTCTCTTTTTTGTCGTTTTCATTAGAGGGCCATGGGTTGTTTATATGTCGCCCTACCTCCATGAAGACAAACTTAATTCTGGTCCTGTAAGCCAAGCACCACATTTTAAACCGAATCACATCGCCTCTCCCTCTTCCTGCTTCTCCCCGATTCCTCCCCTCTCCCCTTCTCCCGCCACCCGTCCATCCACCCCTTCGCTTACTCAGTGTCATCGGTGGAGCGTAAAGAGTGTTACTACCGTCTAAACGACGAGAACCTGTGTGAGAGCGTGCTGACCAGTCATGTGACCCTAGAGGAGTGCTGCTGCACCCTGGGAGCCGGCTGGGGGGACAACTGTGAGGTCCACCCCTGTCCTGTTAACAACACTGGTGAGAATAGAAAATATGATTATCATGGTAATCACAGGGAATTCTACACTACATGATATATATCGTGATATCTGCTTCCATACGATAAAAAAATACCATGTTTAACAATCCGGCTGAGGTTCATCACATTGAACTGTGTGGTAATGTAATGTATAATATCAAACCAAAAAGTAGTTTTTAAATTACTCCCATTAGATATTTTAGACATCATTTTGTGAGAAATTTTAGGTCACTGGAGTGTCTGCAGGGCCTCAAGTCTTGAATGTCCTTAATGTCTTAAAAATGACTCAAAGGTCCTTAAAATACCCTTAATTCAGTTTTATAAACATTAAACTTAAAAGTTGTTCAATTGTCTTCACTTTGAATTTATGAGGTCTGAATTGTGAATTTCATCATTAACATTTTACATGATTTTATCCATGCTTTTGCATAATTAGTTGAGTTCTTCTGCAGCAGGATCACAATTTTTGATAGCCTATAAAACTGTAAGCCTCTACACTGAACCTATAATTACCTGCTGCACTCATACCTGTTGGGGAAAATATACAATGATCCAAGGGTACTGAGCCAAAGTATCTAAGAATATTTTCACTTCTGTAATATTTATGATGCTGGCTGTACAAGAACAAATATGTATAACATACAAAGTTGACCATTTCAGCAAATTCTTTGTAGCCCCCCCATTAAAAAAAAAAAATCCTAGAATGATACTTATCTTGGCGGCACTTTTTGGCATGTGGCCCAGTGGTTAGCGCTGTCACCTCACAGCAAGAAGGTCCTGGGTTCAAACCCCGGGGTTGTCCAACCTTGAGGTCATCCTCTGTGTGGAGTTTGCATGTTCTCCCCGTGTCTATGGTGGGTTTTCTCCAGGTGCTCCGGTTTCCCCCACCATCAAAAAGACATGCATGTTGGGGTTAATACTTCTGTCTGTGCCCTTGACCGAGGCATGGCAAGACGAACTGGAGTTGGTCCCCGGGCGCTGTACGACAGCTGCCCACTGCTCTTAGCTACACAGCTAGGATGGGTTAAATACAGAACGTAATTTCCTTACAGGGATCATTAAAGTACATCAAAATCAAAAAAGAAAAAGAAATCTGTGCCACCTGTCGACTGAAACCTTCTGGACAGAGACCTCAGATGTTGGTCCTGGAATCTGCTGGAGCCACTCTCCCAGTTTGGGGCTCTCAGCCCCTAGTGCTCCTATTACCCTCCTATTACCACTGGGACTACTGTGGATTTGACTTTCCACATCTGATCTAGTTCTTCCTTCAGCCCTTGGTATTTCTCTAGCTTCTCATGCGCTTTCTATCTGATGTTGCCATCACTTGGGATTGCTACATCGATCACTACTGGGATGTGATGGTGTCAGAGTTCTCGTCGAACCAGTCATGATGTTTTCCGGCTCTGTAGCCTATAGAGTCGATTGCAGCTTGATGTAGCAGTGAGGATAGGGAGGTCCATTTCTGATCCATGGAATTGTCAGAACTCAGAATGGCCTCAAACTCTAGTGCCATCTTACCTACAGAGCAACTGAACTCATTCCGTGCTGGGGCTGACTTCAGTTTAGCACAGTTCAGTTGGTTTTTTTTTTATGGGCTTCTTGAGATGCTGTGGGGGGCACACTTTGATGTGGAGCTTGGTCATGATCAAGTGGTGATCCATCCAGCATTCTGCACCTGTCATGGCCCGGGTCAGCAAGACATCACTAGTGTCAGTGCACCTTGTTATGATATAGTCAATCAGGTGCCAGTGTTTAGACCGTGGGTGCATCCGGGATGTTTTGTATTTGGTCTTCTGCTGAAACAGTGTGTTTGTAATGGTGAGGTCATGCTCTGCACAGAGTGTTAGCAGCCTCAGACCATTTGCATTAACTTGACCAACCCCATGCCTACCCAGTGCGCCACTCCATATACCATTGTTTTTCCTACCCTAGCGTTAAAGTCTCCCAGAAGGATCTTGTCCTTTTTTGGGGGGGATACGATGAAGGGCTTCATCTAGTTGGTGGTAGAAGCTGTCCTTCACACCATTGTCAGATGGTAGTGTTGGTGCATATGCACCTAACAGAGTGGCATAGTATGCCTTTGCTAGGGGGATGCGGAGGGTCATTTGCCTCTCACTTAGTCTGGTGGGTGTTTCAGTGAGGCTGGGTAGAATGCTGTTCTTAATTGCCAGTCCAACACTGTGCTGATGTTGCCTGCTAAGGGGATAGCCTCTCCAGAAAAAGGTATAATCCTCCTCCTTCCTTTCTCAGGGGGCCTTCACCCAGGAGCCTGGGTTCGCTGAGAGCAGCGATGTCCACGTTGTAGCGTCTCAGTTCCTCAGCAATGAGCGCAGTCCTTCGATGTGGTCTGTTGCCATCATTATCAAGGAGAGTCCGAACATTCCACGTTGCCAATTCGCATGGGATCATTTTCTTGTTTTTACCGCAGGATGGAATTCCCGGTAGGCGCAGTAACCTACCCAGGAGGTTGGTTGAATGGACAATTTTTAGGCCACCTTTTCTAGGCCCCTCCCCAATTGAGGTGAGCAGGGTGGTCCCTAGATTGGGCTGCTCAGTCGCACGGGGGTCTGCCGAAAGCAGCTGCCACTCAGTCCCACCTACTAGCAACCATATACTCCATGTTGCTGATGTGCGGGGCTCTGACTAGGAGCTCCCAGGCATTTCTACCCTGTCCCCATTGTCAGACACCCCGACACCACCAGACTTCAACCAGATATAAGGCCGGACATTGTACACCATGGTCAGAGATACAGACCTACGTAAGGAGTTTTTTAGAGTGCCACAGGGGGTGCACAGTCCTCAGTAGCACTGTCTGTGCCATGACAGGTTGGTCCTGGTGGTAAAGGCTTATACCCTGGACGACCAGTCACCCGTCATGACTGCAGTAGACCGCTGGAAACTCCCAGACTGTCGAAAAACTGCCTAATGTGTGCTGCCAAACACATTGCTTTTCTCTTGGGGTGTGCTTCCCTAGCCTTTGTCTCAATAGACTTCCCACGAGGCAGCGGGGCAGTGTGGGTGTGTTTCGCACAGGGTAATGTTATACGTCTAGTGTAGTAGTTAGAAGAAAGATGCATGCTTGCTTACCACCTGCTTTTCTAACCTCTCGCTTACATCATGCTGCCGCTGGCTAGCCTTTGTGGTGAACAAGGAAGCAGCCCAGTGTGTAAGCCGTCCCCCGCCAGTATAGCCTCTCCTTCGCCGAGACCCCTGCCAGGCCTCCTCATGGCCACACACGGTAACTGGGCACCTCGCGGACTCAAGAAAACTTGGTAGGGGATCTCGGAGCTGCAGTGGTCCCCAGAGGCTGTTCACACACACACACACACACACACACACGCAAACACACACACAGAGGGATGCTAAGCCTGTGTACCTCTGTTGCACCTTGCAGACCTGTTTAACCAGATGTGTCCATCAGGAAGAGGCTTTATTCCAAGTGGTACCCCTGTGTTCGGTGTGCCCAGCTCTGATAATTACAAAGGTAAGTTCCCCTCAGGTTTAGGTGAGTCGACTAACGCATAACAACACAATGTTACCAGAACTTTTTCTCATTAGCTAAAATCTTGTAAGTAGCCAAAACTTGAAAAGTTCATTTTACCTTGTTCAAAATGTATGTTTACCGCCTCGGTGTCAAACAGATAAAGGCACACAGAACTGTTTCTGAAACCAATGTGACTTTACTGAACTTTTTCTGATTTGATTCTAACACCTGCCCCAGTTGAAACTGGATGGATGGATGGATGGATGGATGGATAGACAGATAAACGGGTTGGGTGATTGACTAGTTGATTGATCGATCACTCAGTAATAACTGACTGATTGTGTTACATGCACTGAGCAGTGTTGTATTCTTCCTTGTGCCTGTGTGCATCAATTTTTGATGTATACATGTGTGTGTACATACCTACGTGTGTCTTTATGTGATGTGTGAACAGTACTGACCCCTGCTCTCCCTCCCTGTTTGCAGATGCAGATGAGTGTGCATTGTTTGGTCAGGAGGTATGCAAGGGAGGCTTTTGTCTGGACACGCTTGGCAGCTACGAGTGCTACTGTAAGACTGGCCAGGATTACGACCCTGCCAAGCTGGAGTGCCGAGGTCAGGCTTGTTGACACAGTGTGTGTGTGTGTGTGTGTGTGTGTGTGTGTCCCCACCATGTGGCAGTTGAGCAGGGTTCGAGTTAAGGTGGGGGGAAGGTGATAGGTGATGTAGGCCTTACTGCAGTTACTTCCAGTGGGCCATGCGAAGCAGCCTTTGAACCATTGAACCGTAACAGCCTCCTCTAGACAGCAAGATGGACACACACACACTAAAGCCTCCTACAGACTGTGTTATTTCAGCAGTCCTATAAGTTTATTACAAGACACACTGTGTGATGTGGATCTAATAAACTTGGGTACCACATCAAGTGTGATGTGTGTAGACTGTACCATGGTAACACTACTGAATCACAGGCTACGACACAAGTCCATAAAAACGTCATCAGCGTGTGTGCCGCATCAGTACGTGTCATCAGTCTGCGCCGCCGGTAGAGCAGCATGACGCCGAGCAGGAATCCAGTCCTTTCAATAGTCGCCGCAGCTGGTTTTACTCGTTTTAGATCGTGTTGTTGAATCCATGGCATTTGGGTCACAGATGCTAACAGTGTGTCTGTTTGTGTTTAGCGCCAGCAAAGATTGTGCGTGACGTTGATCAGTGCGTCATTTCCTGCTGCATTTCTATTGGTCGGTTAGTAGACGTAGGTGGTAGCAGCAGTCACATTGCGAGATGGTCGTCCTACATTTCTGACACTGTCAGACTTTTGCCCCGGCTTATCTTCGGTCTCAAGACCGTAATAACGGCCGTCTTTGAACCTGTCTCACAGTGGACCTGTCTCACTGTGCAACGTAGGACCAACGTTTTAGAGCCATGACCAAAGATATCGGCACGTTTAGTCGTCTTTCATCTGAGACGGCTCACATCACACAGTCTGTAAAGGCCATAAGACATACATGATTAAGATGAGCATCCAGGTCCCCAGTTGGCACAAAAGACAGACCTAACTCCATAGTCTCGCCGGGCTGTGCTGCATTAAACCCAGACTACTGAGGCAGGATAAGGTGGAGAGCAGCCCAGCCGCAGCAGCCTGTAACATGTGGAGTGCCTACCCACACGACATGCCAGATCAGCTCTTGGGATTGGCACCGATGCTCAGACAGTTCCCGACTAAATTTATTTGAGTTAGCTAACATGGCAAAAGGCACAGAAAATCATTATGTGGGTGACCTCTACCGTAGGGCCGAACCCCAGTGATTTCTGTTTTCCTTTCGTTGATACTGCAAAGCGGTCATCACCCAAAAGTGGGATTCTGACTTGTTTGTCCGTCCCAAAATCTGTGGTGTCTCAGTGGATTCTTTCAGTTATTTCACCATGTGGGCAGTGAAAGCTGTGAAAGAACAGACGGTTAAGTACAGACAGCCTCACTAAGCTCATGATGGCTTTATTTAGAGTTATCTTTTGGTCCTTGTAATGAAGACACACTGTTAAACACAGCCTTAGAACAGGAAGGGAGAGGACTGGGAATAAAGGAAAGCACCACAGAGGTGTGGTTCCTGGCAGGCCTGGCTGTTGGTTTGAGGTCTATTATGGGATGCCTTTAGAGTTGTAATACAATTTAAGAAAAGCCACCACAAGCCTGCCTCGAAGCCTCCGTTCTCCATATGTACAGATGTTTTTCTACGGGAGGAGCGGGCGGGTGATAATTCTGAAGTGGACCTGGGCTTAATGGTTTTTTCAGTCGTGTCATTATTGGGTGTTTCTTCTCTCGTCTTGAGCAGTTACAGCTACAATGTTAATGTGCGTCAAACATGCCCACGACTCTTTTATAAACACGTGAAATGAAGTGACTGCGTTCCTGTAGCGTTTTCCTAGAGCAAGGACACAAAATACCTCGGATGAAGTGACGTGACCGCATCACATTTCAGTAATGGTGGCCCCAGTGGGACTCAAACCCTTAACACTGATGGTATTAGCACCATAACGTTAGGGGCTCTGCCAATTGAGCAACTAGAGCACAACCCCCCCCCCCCCCCCCCCGCAGATTTATTACAGGAAATGAGGATAATATATATATATATTTGCACAGAAATGTCATGGTTTCGTTCACGGCTGCTGTCTTTTTGTTAAGAATGTAATTATATTATTATATTAAAACATAATTTTAATTATAATTATATAACAATATAATTATTGAATAACAATTATATAAAAAGACAGCTGATGTCTTAAAATTGAAATTAAGCAGGCGTCCGGGTGGTGTAGCAGTCTATTCCGTTGCCTACCAACATGGCGATCGCCGGTTCGAATCCCCGTGTTACCTCCAGCTTGATCGGGCGTCCCTACAAAGACAATTGGCCGTGTCTGCGGGTGGGAAGCCGAATGTGAGTATGCGACCTGGTCGCTGCACCAGCGCCTTCTCTGGTCGGTCGGGGCACCTGTTCGGGGGGGAGGGGGAAGTGGGGGGAATAGCGTGGTTCTCCCACGCGCTACGTCCCCCTGGTGAAACTCCATGTATCGAAGGAGGCATGTAGTAGTCTGCAGCCCTCCCCGGATCAGCAGAGGGGGTGGAGCAGCGACCGGGACAGCTCGGAAGAGTGGAGTAATTGGCCGGATACAATTGGGGAGAAAAAGGGGGGAAACATTTTTTTTAAAAAACGTTATCTATGCATGCAGTTGCTCTGTAAAAAATAAGGGACAGCTTTTATTCCTGGTTTGTAATTTAGTGATAATTCCCAAGTTGTACACCAGTGAGCTGATGTATTTATGGCCCAGCCACCTTTTGTCCACTTTGACATCAGTGAGACCGTCCGTATTTACCCAACACCTCCTTCACTGGCCAGAGTCGGTAGAGACAAGTTTATTGTTTTGTTTTACAGAACATGTTACGATGCTGTTGTCAGCAGCATAGATTTTTATTTTATTTTATTTTATTTATTTATTTTGAGCGTTCAAGCAGTTGTCACTAACTGGGCACAAAATTGGAACTGTTAATAAATGTATAACTATACAAGCTTGTGTTTGTGTATATGTTGTGTGTTGACTTGGAGAAGAAACTGCTGTCCTGACTAGTGTTTAATATTGTTTGTCTCTAACTTTACTCTGTGTGTTTTCTCCCTTTCACATTTGTCAGACATCAACGAATGTCTGGATGAGTCGGTCTGTGTCGGCGGAGAGTGTCTGAACACTGACGGCTCCTATATGTGTTTCTGTACACATCCCATGGTGCTGGATTCCCACAATAACTGCATTTTCCCGCCAGAGGTGGCTGCCGGTAAGCCGATCCCTGTTCAGACTGTCAGGACAGTAACGCAGAACAGCTTCTCTGGTACGGCTGTGTTCAGTGGCCTACAATAGCCAGTGGTTTCTGCACTCCATCCAAGTGGGAATACATCTGACTGTAGGAGTGTGAGGGACATGGCTAAAAGTAGTGTGCACGGACAGATGTTCTCTGGGGGCGGGGATACCTGGGATAGATTAAGAAATATACATCTATAGTACCCAAAGTGCCTTACAGCAGCAGTAAGAGTGTGTACATTTTTAGCAAGAATATTTGTGGCATCCACTGTCTGTATTTGTTTGAAGTTGTAGTGATTTATTATATACTTTTTGTTGGAATCACTATGGTGGTGAGCCAAGAAGTCCCCCCACACACACACACCTCCCTTCTTTTCCTCCGTCCTGCATACACAGTGCTAGGGTAAAGTAAAATAAAACAGAACAATGATCCAATTCTGAGGATCTGAGTCAATGAACTTGGCTGAACCTGATTTCTTATATTTTGTTGCACAAATCATTACCGTACTAAGGCACTGTATTGGCAAGAATTTACCGATGAGATTCTTATCGTAACGTTGGCCCGGTGGTTAGCGCTGTCGCCTCACAGCAAGAAGGTCCTGGGTTCGACCCCAGGGTTGTCCAACCTTGGGGTCATCCTCTGTGTGGAGTTTGCATGTTCTCCCCGTGTCTGCATGGGTTTTCCCTGAGTGCTCCGGGTTCCCCCACCATCAAAAAGACATGCATGTTAGGGTTAATACTCCTGTCTGTGCCCCTGACCGAGGCATGGCAAGACGAACTGGAGTTGGTCCCCGGGTGCTACACGGCAGCTGCTCTCTGCTCCTAGCTACACAGATAGGAAGGGTTAAATACAGAGAAAGAATTGCCTCATGGGGATTAATGAAAAAAGTAGAAGTGTAATATGAGTGTCACAACTCAGTATTTTTTATTTGTATTATGATTCCACAAACACTGCAAATTAAAAAAACATAAGAAAAAAAGTCGCACAGAAAACACCGCAATATGCATAAACATCAGGGTAATCACAGCCATAGCTAGTGTGCCAATGCTGCACTAGCTATGGCTGGTGTGGTTCTGTACAGTCATGTTTCAATACGTCACCTGCCACCTAATGGTCAGCAATGGAAACTACACAATGAAGTAGTGCTGCTGCTACATTTCTTTGGGTGTCATCTTAAAGGGGAATTTCGCCATTTTTTATGTGGATGTCCAATCGGTGTTGAGCGCAAATATAGTTAACTGAAGCAATAAATTCCTTAGCACACATGCGATATTGTCTGAGAAATCTGAGTTTTCATGGTCCCGGAGCCTTACCAGCAGTGCCTATATGTACCAGGATGCATTGCACGTGAACTTCTGATGTCCAAAGGCTAAATCCTTCCAAAGCCCGCCCAGCTCGTGGAGGTGGGCATGTCTTGCGGCTCTGTGTACAAAGACTGGCATCTTAAAATCTTCACACTTCGATCGATCAGAAAACCGAAAAAGAACATTGGATTAGTTTTGACAACAAACATGCCTTCTCGCTGTATCGTGCCTGAATGTGACAACTACAGAAAGAAGAGAGGAGGAAGGAACCGTAAGCTACCAACCGATTACCAACAGATGTTGAACGGTGAAGAATAGCTCCGAGCGATGAAAAACCCCAAATATGATGAGAATGCACCAACATCATTACTGGGAAATCTTGGGGTATGCTCTGCATTTTGTAGCAGATGACTACAACAGGGACATACAGGCAGAGTTGATGGGAAGAAGCATCAAGAAATTCCTGAAGACATCTGCTGTGCCCACTCTTTTTGGAAGCGATATTGGCAATTGAGAACCCTCGGAGAAGCGAGTTCGAATAGAGGTAAGCTGTTTGTAACCAACGTTAGTTACAGTAAATGCATAGCATGCAAAATTTCATATTGTGTCTGCCCAATTTAGTACTGAGATAGTTTACAGGTACAACTGAGAATCATAATTATTTTTACTCTGTCACCATAGATTGAAGAACAAACTGCCCCTTGCTTCTACCACATGTGATGCTAATCTGCAACACGCAGAGGAAAAACACAGGTAAATGAGTTGTATTCACTGACTTATTCTGACCTGTAAATTTGTTAGCCGTGCTAGCGTTTGAAACAATCCATCCGTGCACAAGCTCTCTGTGTGACAGGTGAAAATCTCACACTCAGCCATGCTGATTTTGAAAACATGCATCCAGCTGTTTCTGTTGGGAAACACTTTGCCAAGGGACTACCAAGTCTTTTCCATAGAGCCCAGTTGGACTCTTAAACATGTCCGCAAACAGTACATTAATCGATAAGCACCCTAAAAGTTCCATTTTGTTATACAGGAAATGAAGCGCCGGTGGTTATCAATACTACACCATGTGGTGGATGTCCACAGCTGGACTGATGAGTAGAGCAGCATTGTCTGCATGAACTACTGAACGAGGAGGCCATGAAGAAGAAGAAATGGTTAGAAGCAGACTCCCTTGCCTATGAGGACTTGCATGCTCTGGTCCAAGAAAAGCATCTTCTGAAGGACTTCGAAGACTTGGGCTTCTTCAAACATACAGGTGAGCATAGTACTTTGTATCAGTCACTTTTTGAAAGCAACATTGTTGTAGAAATCTCATTTCTGAAAACAATGTGTGATGTTCCCTATGTGAACATACTGATGTTACTCTATCACCTGTCATTACCCCCACGTAACATAAATATAATAACGGGAGCGAGGCGATATTTCCATGAGCTGCAATGTATGCTTTAATGACACAGACGGGAACAGGAAGCACAACCAAATACCAACATGAAAATAAAACTGTCCCCCTCCAGTGGTAGCCAGGGGAATTAGCCCAGAACAAACACCCAACCCAATATATAACAAGATTTGCAGTCCCCGCAACAGAGACCAGACTCACTAACTAACTGGTGCGGCGAGTGCCCCTTACCAAAGGTTCATTAAAAGCTAAGGCGGTCGGGGGGTTTGATGACCCACAAAGGGTACCTCCAACCAGTCTCTGGAGTAGCATCAGCCGCCACTGTTACTTCTGTTGGTCCTGGGTTGGCTGCCTCCATTTGGATGACATTTCTGGGGGGGGATCCTGCTCACCCACTGGAAGAATAGTCACCAGGTTTTTCATGGGGACAGTAGCCACTTGATCCAATAAGGCAAGTTGTGGTGGCTATCTGGGTGCAAGCATTTCTTGGGTCACAGGCTCGCATTTGGTCTATGTGGCGTTTCCAGTATAGTGCTGAACCCACGTCAGCTGTATAAGACAGGCTCTGCCTGAGACACCACCACACCCAGAATTCACTTCTCCTCCCCCTGCCTATAATCACGGACGAGCAGAGTCCCCAACTGCAAAGACTTTTTCCTTGGTGAATGGAGCTCCGCGGCCCTGCTGGTCTGCCTGTGCCTGATCCACCACAGCTGCCACACATGGTTTGAGGAGGTCGAAGTGGGAATGGAGCTGATGGCAGAGAAAGAGCATGGCAGGAGACTCATTAGCTGTCGCGTGAGAAGTATTTCTGTAGCTAAGCATGAATGAATCCAGTCTATGTTACACTGTGGTCGACCCCCAGGAAGCTTTCAATGAATGCTTCAGTGTCTGCACAAAACCTTCTGCCAGACCATTTGTGGCTGGGTGAAAGGGTGCAGAGCACATGTGTTTCACTCCATTTGCTTTGAGAAAAGCCACAGAATCACATGAAGCGAACTGCGAACCATCATCACCGACCAACACGTCAGGCAAACCATGACAGCTGAACAAAGTCATCAGAGCCTGAATAGTCTTAGAGGTTTTGATGGATTCCATCAGTTGCACTTCTGGCCACTTAGAGTGGGCATCCACCACAACCAGAAACATATCTCCCTCCAAAGGACCAGCAAAATTCCCATGTATTCTCCTGCCATGGTGTCCCTGGCCATGGCCATGAGTGCAGCAGGGAGAGACTGGGAGACTTCTGGTTGCATTGGCATGAGTGACACATTTTGGCCTGCTGTTCAATTTTAGTGTCATCCCTGGCCATCAGATGTAACAACGATCAATGGCTTTCATTTTAACCACTCCCGGGTGCACCGCATGCAGCTCTTTCAGTGGTCTCAATTTTGGGGGCACAATCACCCAGTTGCCCCACAGCAGGCACCCCTGGACCACAATGAGCTCATCCTTCGAAGTAATAGGTTGTCCGGGCATTGTCCTGCTCTTTCACCACAGGACACTGGCCTGACAAAATCATGTCCATCACTTGAGAGAGCACTAGGTCAATACCTTGTTTCTTCGCAAATGTCTGCACTGCATACAGGCAGGGAGTCCAGGTGGTGTATCAGCACTGTATCCACTAAACCTGGTTTGTCCTTGTGTGCCACCTGCAGTGGCAGGCGTGAGAGGCCGTCCGCATTGCCATGTTCAGCTGCACCCCTGTATTTAATCCGTGTATTTGGGGTGATTAAACTGCGCAACAGACCATATGTTGTCGGCCGAATCACACTGAGAAAAACAGAGCTTCTTCTCACCCTCACTTCCATTTACCAGCATGAAATGTTCAAATCTCTCCACATATGTCAACCACTGCTCCGTCGACCCATCCAAGGCATCAACATGACTGATGATCCCCACCATTTTTTGGTGGGGATCATCAGCTAGCAACGCTAGCAACACTAATGCAGCTAGCAACGCTAATGCTAACCACCAAAACTAGTGCGGATTATTTACCACCGAAGTGTTGAGAATCACTGGGTGTGCCGTACTTGTCGCCAATTTATGTGAACGTACTGACGTTACTGTATTACCCTCACTAATGTCAATACAACGGTAGCAAGGCAACATTCCCATGTGCTGCAATGTTCCTTTTTATAACACAGACGGGAACAGGAAGCACAACCAAAAACCAGCATGAAAATAACATTGTCGCCCCCCCAGCGGTAGCCGGGGGAATTAGCCCAGAACGAACACCCAGCCCAATACATAACATAATGTATTTTTTACAGTACACAAGCCCATTGGAAGTGTTCCACTCTGCAATGATGAAGTACATGCCCAAGAGACAACACTTCTCCCACATGGGCATGAGGGAGAGAGGGCAACTTGCTGTTTTGTAGCACAATGAAAATGTTGTGAGAGGAAACCTGCCACTAACAGCCAGGGTAGAAATAAACATACATATTTTGTTGGTATTTTTTCTATATAGTAACAATTATATGACACTTGATGTCAATGGGGACAATTTACATTGTCATCTTCATCCCAAGTTGTTCTCCTTTTTTAAATTTTTAAATAAACTGAACACTTCACCCTCAACATTTTGAAGATCATGGAAATATGACAGTGAGCACAAATTCATCCAAGTCTTCACCTGTTATGTTTCCCTAAATATCTTTTTTGTCATTTCAGGCAAGGTGCAAAGGAAACTGGTTTACTGTCAGAGGAGAAAGCAATGGGTTGTGAAGACAGTTTACGAGCCTCACAAGCACAACTTCAGAGTGCCTCTGTGAACTTGTCATTGCATGAAGATGGGACTCTACCTTTGTCTACAAAGTGCAGATGTCATTATTTTTGTTTCCTCGGCCTGCTCTTTCCCAAACATTGAAGCAAATCAAAAACCATCTAAACAAGAAGCAACTGCGAAGCACCAATCCGGTTTTCCAAAACGACAAAATGAGAAGTCGAGCAAAGTGGCTGAGGAAAAAGAAATACTGGACAACGCAATTATTGGCCCTTTGGACTTATTTCACCCCTGTCAGCAGCTTCATAGCCCCTTAATTTATAATTTACATTTTCAGTTGTGCAATATTGACTTAACAGTACAATAACTCAACATTAGAACTGCATCCATACTGCACATTCTGCAATATTTTTACATATTTCTTATTTTTCTATGAATCTTTCTCCTTTCGATTGCTCCCGTTAAGGGTCGCCACAGTGGATCATCTGTTTCCATCGTTGCCTGTCCTCTGCATGTCCTCCCTCACTACATCCATAAACCTCCTTTTTTCCTCTCTCTTTGCAGCTCCATATTCAGCATCCTTCTCCCAATATACCCAGGATCTTTCCTCTGCACATGTCCAAATCATCTCGGTCTCCCTTCTCTTGCTTTGTCTCCAAACCGTCCAACCTGAGCTGTCCCTCTAACATACTCGTTCCTAATCCTGTCCTTCTTCATCACTCCCAATGAAAATCGTATCGTCTTCAACTCTGCCACCTCCAGCTCCACCTCCTGTCTTTTCGTCAGTGCCGTCTCCAAACCATATAACATAGCTGGTCTCACAACCATCTTGTAAACCTTCCCTTTAACTCTTGCTTGTACCCTTGTGTCACAGTTCACTCCTAACACTCTTCTCCACCCATGCCACCCTCTCTGCATTCTCTTTTTCACCTCTCTTCCGCACTCCCCGTTACTTTGAACAGTTCCCCCAATTATTTAAACTCATCCACCTTAGCCACCTCTACTCCTTGCATCCTCACCAGTCCACTGTCCTCCCCCTCATTCACGCATATGTATTCCGTCTTGCTCCTACTGACTTTCATTCCACTTCTCTCCAGTGCATACCTCCACCTCTCCAGGCTCTCCTCAACCTGCACCCTACTCTCACTAAGATCACAATGTCATCCGCAAACATCATCGTCCACGGAGACTCCTGCCTGATCTCGTCCATCAATCTGTCCATCACCATTGCAAACAAGAAAGGGCTCAGAGCCGATCCTTGATGTAATCCCACCTCCACCTTGAACCCATCTGTCATTCCAACCGCACACCTCACCATTGTCACACTGCCCTCATACATATCCTAGCTTCTACTACTCTTTCCCATATCTTCATGCTGTGGCTGATCAACTTTATACCTCTGTAGTTACTACTACTACACCAAGATCATGTTAAACAATCTAGTTAGAAACCCCACTGCCATCTCTCCTAAACACCTCCATGACTCCACAAGTATGTCATCTGGACAGAGCACCTTTCCAGTCTTCATCCTCTTCATAGCTGCCCTCACTTCCTCCTTGCTAATCCACCGCACTTCCTGATTCACTATCCCCACATCATCCAGCCTTCTCTCTCTGTCTCTTTCATCAGCCCCTCAAAGTACTCCTTCTACCTTCTCAACACACTCTCACTTGTCAGTACATTTCCTTCTCTATTCTTGATCGCCCTATCCTGCTGCACATCCTTCCCAGCTTACTTTTATATTATATATTGTATAATGCACATTTTTTACATATTATTTTTCTATTTTTCTTGTACATTAACTTATGCTTATCTATACTTTCTCTTCTAGAATGTGAGTAACTGTACCATGACCCAGTCTCCCCGCAGGGATCATTAAAGTATTTCTGATTCTGATTGTGTTGATAGTTTTTCTTTGCTGTGCAAAACCTTGAATAGCTGCTGAATTTGAAATAGGTGTTCTTCAAAATAATTTTTCAGCTAGTCATGCCGGGCTGAAAATAGACCTAATTTCCTTGGAAAATAACACGTCTTGGCCGTGCAAAGAACACAGTCATTTGCTGAAACTTTGTCTTACAAAAATATAAACATTTTGTACTATGCATTGATAGTTTACTCTTTTTTGGTCTTTAGGAAATTTTTTACTAAATGCCTAGATTTAGAAAATTGAATAACAGGTTCTATTTAATTGTCCTGTTTCCATAACAGGGTGAAATAGATTTTTAACGCTCTTATTCCATCTCACTTAGAAAACACACCCCAAAAGCAACGGCTTTCCCATTCTGCCAAGAATGATTTATTTTTAACCGTACATCACCCCCCCCCCAAAAAAAATAAAAAAATAATAATTTGCCCTGTGTTGGCAGAAAATCTGGTGCATCCTGCCTCTAAAGTAAAATGCCTCTAACCAGGTATGATTTTGCATGCAACTGACACATACCTAAGGTCTATCTGCAGCCAAGCCTGATGGTCATTAATGTGAAAATAAACAATTCGAGTTTGTATATGTAGAAAACTTCTTTGATTTTCAAACAAATGTTTAGCATATAGCACATAATTTGCAAGATAAAGTCTAGATCATTCCCAACATGCTTGAAGGTAAAAGTGCGCACAAAGACTTGCATATCACGAGATCAATGCTTGTCTGTTGCTTCGTCCACTTCAGCATGCACTCTGTGCTGACCATTGTCATATGTTGGGCTCTTATGTGATATGACACAGGCAGGCAAGACCATGCCAAGTTTATCCCCTTGTAGCACCCACTCAACAAAAACAGTGATAAGCTGCCAGACGATATTGTCTGCAGAGAGCAAAAGACAGGAAAGAAGGTGGTTATTCATCGGGAAGCTATGCAAATACTGCTGATAAATGTTAACGTTAGCAGCTATTCCCAGAAATATGACTCAGTTCATCTGGACACAAAGTTTAGTGGGAGAAACATTTCATCAATCTAAGTGACTTCGTCCACCTCAGCTGACTACGGGTACCCACAACAAACAGCACAATAAACAGCACAGTCACATAACAACTGAAACCAGTGATCTAAGACACGTTTTCAAATTGCCATTTATATTAAACCGATCGCCAGTTTCGGTTGTTATGCAACTGTGCTGTTTCAGCCATTAACACAATGGTCATTGTATTTGCAAGGTACCTAAGTGAAAACAACAAATAACGTAAGGGTGATGATACGCTGGGCAACTTTTTGGACAATATGATAGGGGAATGTGCTTGCCAACAGGACATTTAATGAGACAGGGGAAATATAATACAGAATTTATCTGGGTAACAAGAGGTTGGCATGCGATCAGTACAAACGTGTTGAGAAAACCGCTTGGCCAACGTTGCCGTGTATCACCACTATAACTATTACTTTGTTGGCCAAAACATAGCACTATGTGATGAAATACTCACTCAATGGTCAACTGCCCTCGTGGCCCAGCTGGTCTTGGTTGTCTTTTCCAGTTTATCTTTGGGATCCTGAAGAAAGTATCCAACATACCTCTGTACATCCATCCATCCATTATCCCCACCGCTTATCCCAATTGGGGTCTTGGGATACCGGAGCCTGTCCTGGCAGTCATTGAGCGGCAGGCGGGGAGACACCCTGGATAGGCTGCCAGTCCATCACAGGCCCAACACACTCACACCTAGGGACAATGTAGTACGGCCGATCCACCTGACCTACATGTCTTTGGGCTGTGGGAGGAAACCGGAGCACCCAGAGGAAACCCACGTAGACACGGAGAGAACATGCAAACTCCACACAGAGGACGACCCGGGATGAGCCCCAAGGTTGGACTACCCTGGTGCTCGAACCCAGGACCTACTTGCTGTGAGGTGACCGCGCTCACCACTGCGCCATTGTGCCTCCTACCTCTGTATATGTGAGAAGTAAAATGTTCATGCATAGTAATGCATACACAGGCTGTCTCGGGGTTAGCGTCAGTGACAGCATCCAACAAAAACTGCCCACATTGAAATTCATTGCAGCAGAATGGTTCGGTTTCTGTTGGCATCAGAGGGCAATTTGAGCAAAGGCACCACCATCTTGGCAGCTCAGATCTGGATGTTCCCCGTCAGCCATATCCTCTTGCTTGGCTAATGCAGCAGCAGCCTCAGCCTTTCTCCACAGCGTTTTTTCGGTTGTATACTCTGGCGCATGAGATCCATAAGATCCTCTGCACTCATATTTTGGGACGTCATTTTTACTGATGGAAACATAGCTAGTTGCAATACAAGGTGAAGAGAACAAGGAAGTTGTGGTTTGAGTGACATCTATGGCATGCCTCTGGAGGCGGAGACTAGAAATCCAAGCTGAATTTGCCTGTAGTTCTCCCTTGTCACCAACTACGTCACTGATGCATCAAATTATGACACTGGTGCCAGAAGAAGAACAGATTTTGCAGCTACGTCCCCAGAGACACACAGAACATTGGCAACAACTGCAGGTGTTTTTCACACTGTATCCCAAATTCGTGTAGACAGAGTTATGGTTGAACATCGGCGGAAGTGGTCCTTTAACGATAACGTGAAATGGTATTCAGAGCGTGTCTTGCGTGTGTAATATGATGTATTTCCAAAGAAAAACAGGATATTAAGCAGAACAAAATGTAGGGCGGGGTGTGATCTGATCCTTCAGGATTTGATTGGATGGTGCAAAATATTTTGTGATATTATTGGTTTGAATGTTGCTCACCTGCGCACTTAGATTTGGTGACGCAATCACTAAAATAGGCTGTTTTAGAGGAAGTTAAGGTGATTTGACTTTTGAAAAGTAAAAAACAGAATTTTTGTAAGTTATTTACTTATTTATTTTTACTTTTTTGCTACATGTTGTTGAAAAGGTGTGTTAAATGATTGGGCAAATGAGCTAACAAGGTAAAAATCATTCAGAATTAATGCAGTATTTTTTGAAAAGCGACATGATGTAATAGATAGTTTTGCAATACTCAGGTGTATCAATATTTTGTCATATCTATATTGTAGTATTTAAAATTCTGTATAGCATGTTGTGAAATTTATGTGTATGTGTGTGTGTGTGTGTGTGTGTGTGTGTGTGTGTGTGACCATGTGTGCATGCACAGGGCACCACGAGGGTGAGCAGACAGACTACCAGGGTATCTGCTGGCAGAGAGTGACAGACATGTTGGCGTGTGAACAGCCTCTAGGACTAAACAACAAGAAGACCACCTACACCGAGTGCTGCTGTCTGTACGGGGAGGCCTGGGGCATAGATTGTGCCCTCTGCCCCCCCAAAGCCACCGGTACACACAACTTACTTACTTATTTTCTTCTCTTTCTTTCTCTTTTCTTCTTTCTTGTCTTTTCCGTCTTTTGTTTTTTCTTTTTGATTCTTTCTATTTTCTTCTTTCTTGTCTTCTTTCTTGCTTGCTTGCTTTCCTTCTTTATTTCTCTATTTCAACCTGTTTTTCTTTCGGTTACTCACTCATATTCTTTGTCTTCCTCGGTTTCTCTCTTTGCCTTTATGCATGCTCAACGATTGTTTTCATATGCAAATTGTATGAAACCAATCGTTGGTTTGGGTCGTTATGCAGCTGTATTGTTTATAAGGGTGGGGATACCTGCAGTCAGTCTAAGAGCCCTGATGCACCAGGCCAATGGTCGGCCTGGTGCGTCAGGGCTCTTAGACTGAAGAGGTCACTTAGATGAGTGATGAAAGGTTTCTCTCAGTAAACGTTGTGTCCAGGTGAACTGATTCACCTTTCTTTGGTTTTCTTACCTGGCTCATTGAGCGTGCATCAAGACATGTTGACTCAGTTTGGCGAGGATTTTCTTAAACGTGTTCATGACTACGAGCAAGCAGTGCGTAAAATGGCAAACTACACAACCCACCTGAGATTCATCCTCAGGTGCAGACAGAGCGGGATTACACCTAAGAACATGCAAATGAAATCTTGGTTAAGGGCCACCGAGCTAACCAGATCCTCCAGAAGGCACAGAGCCAGCTGTTGAATGGATGGATGAGACAAACTAACTTGACAATCGATGCTTTGAAAGCCAAAGAGGAGCAGATCCAACAGAGACTCATGTCGTGTCTAGATGAGACCACTTTCCAACATGTGATTGAGTTCACGGTGAAGTCTCGCGTAGCACAACATGGGAAGTCAAGAACCAGGCAGCAAAAGAAGTTCGACCAACTTGCTGCATGCCAGAGACATCGGCAGACGATGGATGCCAGACACACACCGATGATGTGGACAAGTGGGTGAAGAATCTGTCCGACAGACAACTCACCAAGGCGGAGAAAGACATCCTTGCAAAGGGGCTGAATTTTGCTGTCACGCCGAGGCAAATCCCGCGAGTGGAACTGATCACAGCTGCTATGGAATCAGTGATCTGTAAAAACAACATGGCCGACCCCGAAGTGGAAAGTTTCAGCCTGTCTCAGCAATGCGAAGGCGCCAACATCAGTAGAGATGAGAGGAATACTCTCAGTAAGGACAATAACATCGTCATCCTTCTGGAGGACAAAGGCAGATGCACTGTTGTATTAAACCAGACAGACTATCAGGAGAGTCATGACGTTACTTAGAGACATGAATACTTACAGTGCATCCGGAAAGTATTCACACCCCTTCACTTTCCCCACATTTTGTTATGTTACAGCCTTATTCCAAAATGGATCAAATTCCTTTTTTTTCTCATCAGTCTACATACAATACCCCATAATGACAAAGTGAAAAAGGTTTTGTAGAAATTTTTGCAAATTTATTAAAAATAAAAAACTGAAATATTGCATGTACATAAGTATTCACACCCTTTACTCAGCACTTGGTTGAGGCACCCTTGGCAGCGATTACAGCCTCAAGTCTTCTTGGGTACGAAGCTACAAGCTTGGCACACCTATATTTGGGGTATTTCTCCCATTCTTCTCTGCAGATCCTCTTGAGCTCTGTAAGGTTAGATGGGGAGCGTCGCTGCACAGCTATTTTCAGGTCTTTCCAGAGATGTTCAATGGGGTTCAAGTCTGGGCTCTTGCTGGGCCACTCAAGGACATTCACAGACTTGTCCCGAAGCCACTCCTTCGTTGTCTTGGCTGTGTGCTTAGGGTCGTTGTTGTGCTGAAAGGTAGCCCTTCGCCCGAGTCTGAGGTCCTGAGCGCTCTGGAGCAGGTTTTCATCAAGGATCTCTCTGTACTTTGCTCCATTCATCTTTCCCTCGATCCTGACTAGTCTCCCAGTTCCTGCTGCTGAAGAACATCCCCACAGCATGATGCTGCCACCACCATGCTTCACTGTAGGGATGGTATTAGTAAGGTGAAGAGAGGTGCCTGGTTTCCTCCAGACGTGAGGTTTGGCATTCAGGCCAAAGAGTTCAATCTTGGTTTCATCAGACCAGAGAATCTTGTTTCTCATGGTCTGAGAGTCCTTTAGGTGCTTTCTGGCAAACTCCAAGCGGGCTGTCATGTGCCTTTTACTGAGCAGAGGCTTCCATCTGGCCACTCTACCATAAAGGCCTGATTGGTGGAGTGCTGCAGAGATGGTTGTCCTTCTGGAAGGTTCTCCCATCTCCACAGAGGAACGCTGGAGCTCTGTCAGAGTGACCATCGGGTTCTTGGTCACCTCCCTGACCAAGGCCCTTCTCCCCCGATTGCTCAGTTTGGCTGGGCGGCCAGATCTAGGAAGAGTCCTGGTGGATCCAAACTTCTTCCATTTACGAATGATGGAGACCACTGTGCTCTTCGGGACCTTCAAAGCTGTAGAATTTTTTTTGTACCCTTCCCCACATCTGTGCCTCGATACAATCCTGTCTCGGAGGTCCACAGACAATTCCTTTGACTTCATGACTTGGTTTCTACTCTGACATGCACTGTCAACAGTGGGACCTTATATAGACAGGTGTGTGCCTTTCCAAATCATGTCCAGTCAATTGAATTTACTAGAGGTGGACTCCAATCAAGATGTAGAAACATCTCAAGGATGATCAGTGGAAACAGGATGAACCTGAGCTCAATGTTGAGTGTCATAGCAAAGGGTGTGAATACTTATGTACATGCAATATTTCAATTTTTTATTTTTAATAAATTTACAAAAAATTCTACAAAACCTTTTTCACTTTGTGATTATGGGGTATTGTGTGTAGATTGATGAGAAAAAAAAGGAATTTAATCCATTTTGGAATAAGGCTGTAACATAACAAAATGTGGGGAAAGTGAAGGGGTGTGAATACTTTCCGGGTGCACTGTATGAGCCCCTGAAACCAGATCCAGACAGTGGTCACAAGAAAAGATGACAGATTGTCTGAAGCTGTTAGAACAGGGCAACGCTACTGACAGAATGTTGTACTACAGATTATACCCAGGGGACGCTACACCTAGTCTGTATGGTTTACCCAATATACATAAACAGGATGTGCCATTACGGCTTATTGTTTGTATTATTAACTCAGTGACCTATAACCTCTCTAAGTTTCTGGCATCTGTTCTTAACCCGTTGGTAGGCAGGAATGAACATTACTGTATAATCCATAGAACACTATGGATTTTGTGGATAAGGTGAGGGACCTCATCACTGACTCTCATCATCCACTGGAACACAAACTAGGAGTCAGCAGGACACTGTACCACTGAGCTGACAACACCCCAACTGACACAGCAGCCAGGGAAGGGGAGAAATCCCACATTAAACAGACCCTGTTTAAGTGTGGTTATCCTAACTTGGCATTTGTCAAAGCTACGAAGTTGCCCAAACAGCGCACCAGCCAATCGAAGAGAGGAGAGGGACAACAGCTGCCTAAACGTAAACCAGCAGCGATTCCGTATGTGGTGGGAGTGTTGGAAAAGACAAGACGTGTATTTTCCAAACACCGCATCTCAGTTGCTGTCAAACCCAAAACACGCTGAGCCAGAAGTTGGTCCACCCCAAGGACCGGGTCCCCCGGCACAAACAGAACTTGTTAAGTGCCAGGAGGATTGCCGTGACTTATACATCGGGGGAACCAAACAGATGCTGGGGAAGAGGATGGCACAACACAGGAGAGCTAACACGTCAGACCAGGACTCCACAGTCTACACCATCTACACAGTCTACACCATCTACAGACCAGTGGCCACATTTTCACGGGGAGTCAAAGGGGCCATCTATGTGAAGAGGGAATGACCATCCCTGAACCGAGGGGGGGGGGGGGGGAAGAGTACACCTGTTGCCATCTTGCAATGCTGTGATTGCAACTATTCCCCCAATCCTCTGTGAATAGTTAATAGTCACGCCCATATTTGCATATGAAGCTGGTGGTTGGTTTGGGTCGTTATGCCACTATATTGAATATAAGGGTGGGACACCTGCAGTCACTGTATTGTTTATAAGGGTGGGGACACCTGCAGTCACTGTATTGTTTATAAGGGTGGGGACACCTGCAGTCACAGTATTGTTTGTAAGGGTGGGGACACCTGCAGTCACTGTATTGGTTATAAGGGTGGGGACACCTGCAGTCACTGTATTGTTTATAAGGGTGGGGACACCTGCAGTCACTGTATTGTTTATAAGGGTGGGGACACCTGCAGTCACAGTATTGTTTGTAAGGGTGGGGACACCTGCGGTCACAGTATTGTTTGTAAGGGTGGGGACACCTGCAGTCACAGTATTGTTTGTAAGGGTGGGGACACCTGCAGTCACAGTATTGTTTGTAAGGGTGGGGACACCTGCAGTCACTGTATTGTTTGTAAGGGTGGGGACACCTGCAGTCACTGTATTGATTATAAGGGTGGGGACACCTGCAGTCACTGTATTGATTATAAGGGTGGGGACACCTGCAGTTACTGTATTGTTTGTAAGGGTGGGGACACCTGCAGTCACTGTATTGATTATAAGGGTGGGGACACCTGCAGTCACTGTATTGTTTATAAGGGTGGGGACACCTGTAGTCACTGTATTGATTATAAGGGTGGGGGTACCTGCAGTCACTGTATTGATTATAAGGGTGGGGACACCTGCAGTCACTGTATTGTTTGTAAGGGTGGGGACACCTGCAGTCACTGTATTGTTTATAAGGGTGGGGACACCTGCAGTCACTGTATTGTTTGTAAGGGTGGGGACACCTGCAGTCACTGTATTGTTTATAAGGGTGGGGACACCTGCAGTCACTGTATTGTTTGTAAGGGTGGGGACACCTGCAGTCACTGTATTGATTATAAGGGTGGGGACACCTGCAGTCACTGTATTGTTTATAAGGGTGGGGACACCTGCAGTCACTGTATTGATTATAAGGGTGGGGACACCTGCAGTCACTGTATTGTTTATAAGGGTGGGGACACCTGCGGTCACTGTATTGATTATAAGGGTGGGGACACCTGCAGTCACTGTATTGATTATAAGGGTGGGGACACCTGCAGTCACTGTATTGATTATGAGGGTGGGGACACCTGCAGTCACTGTATTGATTATGAGGGTGGGGACACCTGCAGTCACTGTATTGATTATAAGGGTGGGGACACCTGTAGTCACTGTATTGATTATGAGGGTGGGGACACCTGCAGTCACTGTATTGATTATAAGGGTGGGGACACCTGTTGAGACTGAAGAGGTAACTTAGTGATGAAACGATTCTCTCAGTAAAGGTGTCCAGATGAACTGATTCAACTTTCTGTGACTCTTTTTTCTTCCTCTCTCTCTTACGCTCAGTTATTTTTCTTTGTCTTTCTCTCTTGCTTTCTTTCGTTCTGCCTCTTCTGTTGCTGTCCTCTCGGTGTGTGTGCTGGCAGCGTCATGGTTTGGCTGTGCAGGTGTGTAGGATGAAAAGGCAGACTTGTAGGATATCTGTCCACCAGGGGAATGGAGACTTGGCTCCTGCATCAGCTAATGGACAGACAGGGAACCTGGGCAGCTGTCAGACTCTCTGTGTGTGCGTGTGTGCGTGTGTGTGTGTGTGTGTGTGTGTGTGTGTGTGTGTGTGTTACGTGCTGAAGTCCTTATGTTTAGAGGAAGCGGTTGCTAGCCAATCCCACAATGTGCGTATCCCCTACTCCAAATCCCCCAGTCTGCTAAGCCAGGTAATAATGGTGAAGTAATCACAGTAAATCTCCACTATTTACATTCTGAAATTGTGCCGCTTCATACTAAACTGCAGAAGAGGATCCTTCACTTGTTTTTCTAAACTATTTGGGTTTTTCGTTTGACATTTAGGGTCTACGTTTAAATGTAATGTAAGAAGACTAATGGCATCCGTCTATCTTGCTGTGGTCGTATCTCTTGTTCTATTTGAGGAGTCTAGTATCTCGGGTTTTCATCAGGTCTCTCTCTAATTTCCTTTCACTTTTAAATCTTTCTCTGCCTGTCTCTAAAAAGATATATCACGTCCCTCTTCTGTATTTTCAATCATAGTAGCGGCAGATTGCCTTTTTTACTGTCTCCTTGCCTTTCTGTCTTCCTGCATGTCTCTGTCAGGTTTGGATTTGCCTATCCAGTTGAGTTCATCATGGTGTACTGCTATAAGACGCTGTGTATTCCTTGTCTGTCTCTCCTCTCCTTTGTCTTTTCTATGAGTATGCCTCTGACATCTCTCCGTCTCTCGTCTTCTCTCTCCCAGAGGACTATGCGTCTTTGTGTAATCTGCCTATGAGCGGCAGCCGGCGGCAGTATGGGCATGATGCGCTGGTGGCCGGCCCGGTCCATGAATATGAGGTCAGCCCAGACTACTCACCACATGTGGGCTACGACCAAGAAGTGGACCAGCGGGCTGTCCTGCCTCTTTACGAGGATGAGGAGAGTGAGTACTAAACTGTATATCGATGTATTGGGGAATAATGAAACTCAAAAGTCTTTAAAGATGGGCGTTCGGGTGGCGTAGCAGTCAATTCCGTTGCCTACCACCATAGGGATCGCCGGTTCGAATCCCCATGTTACCTCCAGCTTGGTCGGGCGTCCCTACAGACACAATTTGCATGTCTGTGGGTATGTGTCCTGGTCGCTCGACTAGCGCCTCCTCTGGTGAGTCAGGGCACTTGTCCGGGGGGAGGGGGAACTGGGGGGAGTAGCGTGATCCTCCCACACGCTATTTCCCCTGGTGAAACTCCTCACCGTCAGGTGAAAAGAAGCGGCTGGTGACTCCACATGTATCGAGGAGACGTGGTAGTCTGCAGCCCTCCCCGGATCGGCAGAGGGGGTGGAGCAGCGACCGGGACGGCTCGGAAGAGTGGGGTAATTGGCTGGATACAATTGGGGGGGGGGGGGGTAAAAAAGAAGAAGACCACCTTGGAGTGGGTTGTCCTGCTTATTACACAGCTTTACCTTACAAACAAAAGTCAATAAATTAACAAAAAATAATAATTTGAAATTATTTTGAGTGGACTTCTTTGCGTATATTTAACTTGCTAACGTTAGCGTACAAGACTTCATGAATCACATTCATTTGAAACAGAACAGGAACGGTGATGAGGGTGCAGCATGACAACGGTCTTGACAACGGTCTGCTATTCAGTGATAACCGACTGCAGAATGCTTTAAGTGACCAATCAGAATCGAGTATTCACCATAGCTGTGTAATAAAACAGGTTTAACTAATCAAGTGATATTTCTGAAGCTGAAGAAATGACACTCCTATCATAAATATTCCATTATAAATCCTTCCTGACTGAAGAGGTAACACGCTACTGATGCAGAAACATTTTAATTCATGATAGCCAACCATGTTCTCTTCATGAGGTTCTCTTCATGTTCTCTTCATAACCATGTTCTATTCATGAGGTTCTCTTCATGTTCTCTTCATAGCCATGTTCTCTTCATGAGGTTCTCTTCATGTTCTCTTCATAACCATATTCTGTTCATGGGGTTCTCTTCATGTTCTCCTCATATCCATGTTCTCTTCATAACATGTTCTCTTCATGAGGTTCTCTTCATAACTATGTTCATGAGGTTCTCCTCATGTTTTCTTCAGGCCCATGTTCTCTTCATGAGGTTCTCTTCATAAACATGTTCTCTTCATAAGGTTCTCTTGTACTGGTCATTGATTCCTAAACCATTATTTGATGTGAGCATGTGTGTTAATGGTGGTCAGTAAACAGATTTGCTGTACAGAGCTCAGGCTCAGTGCTGAAAATCCCCCATGACCACATGTTAGTTGTTTACTGGTGCTCTGCTGCCATCTTGTGGTAGCATCGACAACATACTCTTAAAGGAGACTAAAATGTAGAAGATTGTTTTTTAGGAGGCAAAAACTGGAACGCAAGTGATATTTTTAAAGTTATTATATTGTAATTGAAATGGGTTTTACTTTGTAAAATAAAAATATTCATAAAGGAGTTATCTGTGTGTAAGGTAGGTCCTTGTTTAGTTGACTCTTAATTAAGTCTCATCTGAAAGTATAAGAAATTATTTCTCAAATAAAACAGCAGTCATGATGATATATTTTTATGAGTTTGGAATTTAGAATTATTATTATTATTTTATTATTATAATTTGTAGTAGTAGTAGTCATTGCAGTATCAGCCATAATATTCATATTTCATATCATATATGTTGTAGGGATAACACTCCATCAGCCACCATAATGCTGAGCAGTCTTCTGCCGAAAATCCATCTGCCAGTGACGTCACTGGCAGACAGTCTGTGGATGTGAAAACTGCAACCATTACTTTCTGGTTGCCCCCTGTCTTCGGTGGGCTACATTGATATAGGCTGCATTGATTAAGAAAATGTGGGCATCTGGGTAGCGTAGTGGTCTATTCCATTGCCTACAAACACGGATCGACGGTTTGAACCCCCGTGTTACCTCCAGCTTGGTCGAGCGTTCGTACAGACACAATTGGCCGTGTCTGTGGATGGGAAACTGGACGTGGGTATGTGTCCTGGTCCCTGCACTAGTGCCTCCTCTGGTCGGTGGGGGCACCTGTTCCGGGGGGAGGGGGAACTGGGGGGAATAGCGTCCCATGCGCTACATCTCCCTGGTGAAACTCCTCACTGTCAGGTGAAAAGAAGCGGCTGGTGACTCCACATGTATCGGAGGAGGCATGCGGTAGTCTGCAGTCCTCCCCGGATCAGCAGAGGGGGTGGAGCAGCAACCAGGACGACTTGGAAGAGTGGGGTAATTGACCGGATACAACAATTGAGGAGAAAAAATTCTAAACAAAAACAAAAAAACTGCAAACTTTCACCTTATTGCACACCATCTGCTCATTTCAGGATGACATTCAGCCGGGAGGAGCAGGGTGGCTTCCTTATCTCCATCCCAAGCATCCTCCTCGATGTTCCACAAGTTTGTGAAAATGAAAAGAAAAAAAAAAGGGGGGGTTTAGGTGAATTTTACTTCGTTCATTAATGTCATACCATCACAGGTGTTTGTCGTGGGGTTGACAGTGAAGCCTCTGTCACAGACACACTGGTAGGAGCCCTCTGTGTTTTCTACCCAAGTACAATTGGGGAGAAAAAAATGGGGGGGGAATCCAAAATAAAGAAGAGAATATGAATGTCAACGCTCTTGTTGCTGCAAATATATAAAGACAGTGATTCATGGACTGTCTGCCGGTGACGTCACCAGCAAGCACAATTTTGCGGCCTTTCGGAGGGACACTGACGACTGCTCATTGTGTTGGCTGCTAGTGGAATGTTATCCCCACAACTATGTTGGAGATGTTACTTTTGTCTCATGACGCCCCCTTCTCCTTCGACAGACCCGTATGATGCTTTTGAGGGCTTACGAGCAGAAGAGTGTGGGATCCTGAACGGCTGTGATAATGGTCGCTGTGTCCGCGTACAGGAGGGCTACACCTGCGACTGCTTCGACGGCTACACCCTAGACATATCTCGCATGTCCTGTGTTGGTAAGAGAGGAGCCTCAAATACCATTATGAGAGCTGAAAGAGGCCTACTAACTCCTAATAGCAATAAATCTGGCTAACAGAATACGTAAATGAATGAGAAGCGGAGCCTACCAAATACTTGATGTTAATGTGAGGTAGTCCAGAGATCCCCAGGGGTATCTGGGAGTGTCTTTGTGGGCCCCCAACAGAATAAAAGAAGAGGTGTCTCATTACAAGGCAGTCGTTTTCTTCTTCTTTCAGCTGCTCCCGTTAGGGGTCGCCACAGCGGACCATCTGTTTCCATCTCTTCCTGTCCTCTGCATCTTCCTCTGTCACAAAAGCCACCTGCATGTCCTCTCTCACCACATCCATAAACCTCCTCTTTGGCCTTCCTCTTCTCCTCTTCCCTGGCAGCTCCATATTCAGCAACCTTCTCCCAATATACCCAGCATCTCTCCTCCACACATGTCCAAACCATCTCAGTCTTGCCTCTCTTGCTTTGTCTCCAAACCATCCAACCTGAACTGTCCCCAGAGCTGGCCCTAAGCAGAATTTGATTTGGGCCCCCCACGCTAAACCCACCTCCCACCACCGACAATATTATGTCCATGTGTGATTGTTACCATACCATTGTCATGACTTACTACTGTGCTGGAGAGTCTTAAAATAAACCAGCAGACAATGCGTTTACTGAACAAGTTCACTAGTTTAACTGTGCAAAAGTGCAGAACAGTAGACATTTCTATCTTAAAGGGGTAACTTCGCTACTGGTATATTTTATTAGCTAATGTTAGATTAAAGCACTAACCATCTAGCTAGCTAACTATGCTAGCTGACGTTAGCTCACCATACCTTGGCTCGTATGAGGCATCTTTTTAACTAACATTATTGTTAGTGAATGTTCATGATAACATGCCGTAATTGGTCGTGGAAGCATACCTTTATCCTGCTGTTTTTTGTCCTCCTCTGCTTTCCTCCTCTTTCACTTCTCTGCGCCAGACGGATAAACCCTTTTAGGTGACATACAGGTGCATCTCAAAAAATTAGAATATTGTGGAAAAGTTCATTATTTTCCATAATTTAATTCAAAAAGTGAAACTTTCATATATTCTAGATTCATTACACATAAAGTGAAATATGTCAAGCCTTTTTTGTTTTACTCTTGATGATTACAGCTTACAGCTCATGAAAATCAAAAATCTAGTATCTCAGAATATTACAATATTACATAAGACTAATCACAAAAAGGATTTATAATACAGAAATGTCGACCTTCTGAAAAGCGTGTTCATTTATGCATTCAATACTTGGTCGGGGCTTCTTTTGCACAGATTACTGCATCAATGTGGTGTGGCATGGAAGCAATCAGCCTGTGGCACTGCTGAGGTGTTATGGAAGCCCAGGTTGCTTTGATAGCAGCCTTTAGCTCGTATGCATTGGGTCTGTCTTTGTTTGGAAATGAGTTATATGTCTTTTGTACTAAATTCCTGATCTGTAAATAACGAAAGAAGTGGTTCTTAGGTAAGTCATAGACTTTGGATAATTGAGGAAAAGATGCAAATATGTCTTCTATATATAGATTATGGATTGATCTAATCCCTTTGTTAAACCATAAAGTAAATGCAGGGTCTGTACAGGAGGGAATGAACACATAATTTGACCTAATAGGGCAGAGGATAGAAGTGCCTTGCAGTCCAAAATGCCTTCTAAACTGAGCCCATATTCTTATTGAGCGATTTACTATTATGTTTTAACTCAGGTTATTGCTAAGAAGGGGCAAGGCTGCACCAGCCACTGAGCCCAAATGGTGTTGGCATGATGAGAACTCTAATCGTACCCAGTCTGCCTTTCCTGCAATTGTCTTCAAACCACTGAATTATTTTCTGAATATTGCATGCCCAATAATAAAAAAAGGAATTTAGGCAAAACCAGGCCTCCTGAGCGTTTTGGTCTTTGGAGATGGTTTTTGCTGATTCGGCTAGACTTATTCCCCCATATGAACGAGATGATACTTTTATCAAGGGTTTTAAAAAAGGATTTTTTAATTAGGATGGGGATGTTTTGGAAGAGATATAAAAACTTTGGTAATAGTATCATTTTAATTAGGTTAATGCGCCCTATTAATGATAATGGTAAAGAGGACCAGCGATTCATATCCTGTTTACACATATTAAAAAGAGCAGTGAAGTTTTTTGCAAAAGTAGCTGGAAAGGAGCAAGTGACCTCAATTCCCAAGTGTTTAAAATCATCTTGGACCCTTTTAAAGGGGAAAAGGCTAGGAGGAAGTGCATCTGCTTCAGGGTTTAAAGGGAAAAGTTAACTTTTTGCAAATTTATCTTATACCCTGAGATTTTTCCAAATTGATTCCGGATGTCTAGAATGCAGGGGAGTGATAAAGCTGGATCAGAGACACACAGAAGCAGATCATCAGCATAGAGAGAAACTTTAAACTCTAGCCCACCTCGGTGTATGCCTTTAAAGTCCTTAAAGTGTCGCAGTGCTATTGCTAGGGGCTCAATTGCTAATGCAAACACTAGGGGAAGAGTGGGCACCCTTATCTTGTCCTCCTTCCAAGGGGAAAGTATCAGACCGAGTGTCATTAGAGATTACAGCTGCAAGGGGAGAGGAATAAAGCAATTTGATCCAGGCAATGTATTCGTCTTTAAAGCCAAATTTTTGGAGGGTGAAAAATAGGTATTTCCACTTGACCTGGTCACAGGCCTTCTCAGCATCAAGTGAAATCATGACTTCTGGGCATTTTGACCGGTCTGAGTGGACAACATTGAATAGTTTTCTTAGATTTGAGTAAGAGTGCCGGCCTTGAATAAATCCTGTTTGATCTAGTGAAATGATATTTAGAATCACACTCTCCAGGTGCTTAGCTAAGACCTTGGACAGTATCTTAAAATCTACATTTAGCAAAGAAATAGGACGATATGATGTACATAATGATGGAGCTTTATCTTTCTTTGCCAGCAGATATAGAGGCCTGTCTCAAAGTCATAGGAAGAATGCCTGAGGAGAGTGCCTCTATAAACATAGCTTGAAGAATTGGTGCCAGTTGGAGGGGAAACTTTTTATAAAATTCGGCCATAAACCCACCAGGACCGGGCGACTTGTTATTTTGCATAGATTTAATGGCCGTGATTATTTCAGAGATTGAAATGTCCACACTCATCTTGGTATTTTGTTCTTCTGATACAGTGGGAATAGTCAAGTTTTCAAAGAAGGCATGTAGGGGAGCAGGGTCATCACTACATTCTGATGCATAGAGGCTAGAGTAAAATTGTAAAAAGGCTTTGTTTATGTCATCATGATCTGTTAGCACCTCTCCTGTATGTGACTGAATCTTTGTGATTGAGCGAGTAGCAGCTGCTTGACGGGCTTGCAAAGCCAATAATCTGTTCGCTTTATCTCCAAATTCATAGATGTTGTGTCTGGATTTCAAAATGAGATGTGTTGCCTCATCAGTGGATAAAAGATTACATTCAGTTTTCAGTTTCAAACGTTCCTTATATAGATCTGGGGTCGGGGATTGAGCATATTTTGAGTCAATATTCAGGATTTGTTGAGAAATCTCATTTGAGTTTTTTTCTTTTTTAACTGTAGAAGAATAAGCTATGATTTGCCCTCGGATGTACACTTTAAGAGTCTCCCATAGTGTGGCTTGTGAGATCTCTGGGGAAGTGTTTGTCTCTAGGAAAATTTGTATATGGGCTGAAATGAAGTCCAAAAATTTGTCGTTCGATGACAGAAGAGGGTTAAGTCTCCAGCTTCTATTTGGGGGAGGACGATTCGGAAGATCCAAATCAAATATGATGGTACTATGATCAGATATAATAATACTATTATATGAGCAAGTTTTAACCTTAGGCAGCAGTATGTTATCGAGTAGGAAATAGTCTATGCGGGTATAGGTATGGTGCATGTTAGAAAAAAAAGGAATAAGCTCTGGTGTGGGGAAACTTGAACCTCCAAATCTCTGAAAGAGCACATTGATTCATGAAGTCACTCACAACTCCAGCTGACCTAGAGAGATTCTGGGGAGTGTTTGATGACCTATCTAAAGTTACATCTAGTACAAGATTGAAATCACCTCCCACTATGAGAAATCCACTGTCGAGCTTAGGTATTGTCAAAAAGAATTTCTCAAAAAATGTACTGTCATCGCAGTTAGGGGCATATAAGTTCACTAAAATAACAGGACTGGCAAAGAGTTGCCCAACAACAATAATATATCGCCCGTTTGGATCACTAATTACCTCTTTAGAACGAAAAGAAACTTTTTGTTTATTAATATGGCTGCCCCTCTGGCTTTTGCATTAAATTTGGAATGGTATACTTGACCAACCCAATTTCAATTAAGACCAGAAATATTGGCCTTACAAAGATGAGTTTCTTGTAAAAATGCTACATCTACCTTCAATTGCTGCAAATGAGACATAACTCTTTGTCTTTTCACTGGGTTACTGACCCCTTTACCATTCCAGGATATGAACTCAGTAGGGTAAACAATCACCTTATTGGATCGACCTATCATGACAGTCTAAGAAAAGAAATAAAAAAGGGAGAAGCAAACCACATTTGGTAGCCCAAAGGTGATGTCCTGTTTGAAAGAGCACATGAATGGGGTAAATAAGGTAATAAGAAAGCAAAGAGAAGGGGGGAGGGGAAAAAACAAACAAAAAAACGGGGGGGGGGGAATACTCAAATCCCATGTACCTGTAAACCTGTCGACCCTTTCCCTTTTACAGCTATTCACTCTGTGCTTAAATCCTGCACTTCAAGCTCTGTCTTTATGGAAAATTCAGAAGGACAAAGAAATCTGAATTTAAACTTGGTATTCCGCTACTTATGTAGCTAAGCAATTATATAGTGAAACGAACAGTTCTGTATCTCAACAAGATAAAGAAAAAATGTAAATAAAATAAAAATTAGATATTTAAACCTGTAATCGGGAATTGTTGGATCTGTCTAAGTCAAAGTAAGAGCTCTAGAACATTCAGTTAGACCGCTAGTTTCTATTTAAAAAAAACAAAAACAAACAAACAAAGAAAAAACAAAAAAGTTCTGAGCAATAAAGTTGTGGACTTTTGCAAAGAAGGAACCCTACCAAGTGTTTGACGCAACCTCCGAATACGTGCAACAAACAACAGAGGGCAGCGACACACCACTGCAGCCTTCGGTCTGCCCAAACCAAAGAAGAAGAAAAGAGGAGTCAGCGTCACGTCCGTTTCTGTTCTCCCTGGTCAGATTCACGTCAAGGACAGCGAGGTGTTAGAAAAATACAAAAAATAAATAAATAAAAACCTTGTGCTCCATGGCTATGGGCAACAGTCAAGGCACACACTTAACATGACTTTACTAGTCAGACCGAGTTCCTCAACTGAACGTTAAACCACATAAAAGGCTGTTATGTATTGGGCGAGTACTGACAGCATGTGGTTAACCATCAGAGCTAATGGCTTAGCATTACAGGCGTACAGCTAGCAATCATTGAACAACTGGACAGCGTTATGCAAACACACACCCCAATGATAAACTGCTCACAACGCAGCCCCCCCCCCTATAAACACACACATACACTAACAGCATAAGGGAGATGTTCTTCAGCTTTCAATCGTTGGTCAACTTAGTTAGCCAGCAATTTTATTCCCTCGCTGGACAGTCCAACCAACCCAGTCTCAGAGAATGTGACACCCCCGGAACATTTCCCCTGGTTATGGTTACTGAGGGGTGTTATGGTGTTGATCGTCGGCTCTCCAGAAAAGCAGCTGCTTCAGCCGGAGTGTTGAACGCATGCCTGGTCCCATCTGCTATCACATGGAGCTCAGCAGGAAGAAGGAGGCTAAAGTGGAGCCCCGCTGTTCTCAGTTCGGTCTTGACAGGAGTGAAGACGGCTCTCTTTCTGGCTACCTCAGCACTATAATCTGGATAGATGTGGATCTCCGCGCCCCTGTAAAACAGAGGGCCCTTCTCAAGTGCAAGCTGCTTTATTTTGGGCTTCATCTGGAAGTGGTGTATACAGGCTGTGAAGGGACGGGGTGCACCGTCCTGTCTTCTCTGGATGGCCACCCTATGCGCTCTGTCTACGGTGATAGGGCGGGAGAAAGCACCGGCACCAGATATTTATCTGAGACAGGATTCAATGAAACAAGTTGGTTGGGGGCCTTCAGCTCTCTCTGGTAGGCCTGTTGTACGAATATTGCACCTCCTGGACCTGTTCTCGAGGTCGTCAACTGTCAGTTTCAGTTGTTCGTTCTCCTTCACAAGATGACCAGTTGTAGATTCTAGTGTGATTATTCTCCCCTGGAGGTCATCCATTGACGTTTCAATGGCCTGAATTGTCTGATGGTGTCTGGCAATAGTAGCATGGGTGGAGGACATTTGTGCTGCCATGTTTGTGATGACTGGCTCCTCCATGCCGGAGAGTAGTTGCTGTATATCAGCCAAAGTTACCTCGGTGTTGCTGCCATCATCATACCTGGATTCGTCGTTAGTTCGCTCCGAAGCTAACCCGCCACGTTGACTACCGTTCCCCTCACTTTCAGCTTCTTTGTCTTTGGCTGCGGTTGTTTTGCCCATGTTGAACTTGATATAAAGGACGTCAAGTCAGAAGCCAGTCTTAGAAGCGGGTTCTCCAGTGTTTATATGGGTAAATAATACAGCAGATTTCAAACAAATGTCGAATGGTGACAGCGCTTTTCCCACTCGCGGCCTCCTCCGCCATTCGCCGAACCGGAAGTCTGAATCCTTTTTTTTTTTTTTTTTGATTGGTCTTATGTAATATTGTGATATTTTGAGATGCTGGATTTTTGATTTTCATGAGCCGTAATCATCAAGATTAAAACAAAAAAGGCTTGACATATTTCGCTTTATGTGTAGTGAATATAGACTATATGGCAGTTTCACTTTTTGAATTAAATTACGGGAAATAATGAACTTTTCCACAATATTCACTTTTTTTGAGACGCGCCTGTACTGTGGCGATGTACTAGCTTACAGTTATGATGCGCATGAGCCTGACCCCAGCTCTGACGTAGGCAGCGGAGATGATTAAACCAGTCTGTTAACAACATGATATCAAAATATAATGTTTTGTTTTTTGGTGATTACAACTGATATGATCTATCACACACACACACACACACACACACACAAATATGTATTTATCAACCTGTCGTGTTTGACATTTCAAGCGCTCTTGGGGGCCCCCTGCTGGCGTGGGGGCCCTAAGAGACCGCTCATTTCGCTTATGCCTTGAGCTGGCTCTAACTGTCCCTCTAATATACTCCTTCCTAATCCTGTCCTTCTTCATCACTCCCAATGAAAATCTTATCATCTTCATCTCTGCCACCTCCAGCTCCACCTCCAGCTCCACCTCCAAACCATACAACATAGCTGGTCTCACAACCATCTTGTAAACCTCCCCTTTAACTCTTGCTGGTACCCTTCTGTCACACATCACTCCTGACACTCTCCTCCACCCACTCCACCCTGCCTGCAGTCTCTTCTCCACCTCTCTCCTACACTCCCACTTCCAACCAAAATACACCTCCTTCCCGCCCTGCTTCAACTTGCACATTTACAATAATTTGCAGTTATCACAAATCTACAATCAAGCCCCCCCCCTCCCCACCACCACCACCACCACCACCACAGTGTGCAGCCATGCACACACACGTATCTGGGAGCTGTGGCTGACGGCTGACGTCACTGACGCTTCCTTTCTCCCTCCAGATGTGAACGAGTGTTTGGAGCTCAACAGCCGCATGTCCCTCTGCAAGAACGCCAAGTGCATCAACACACAAGGCTCGTACAAGTGTGTGTGTCTGCCGGACTTCGTTCCCTCGGAAAAGCCAAACTACTGCGTGCCCACAACCCCGGATGTGTCGTCGGAAGGAGCCGCACACGACCAGAGGGAGTGAGGCAAACACTAGGGGGAGACACAACATTTAAATCATCCACACAGCCACACGTTAGCACGCGCACACACACACACACACACACTCTCACACACACACACACACTCACGCACACACACACACTCACACGCACTCACACACACGCTCACACACACACACACACTCACACACACTCACACACACACACACTCACACACACACACACACACACTCTCACACACACACACACACTCACGCACACACACACACTCACACGCACTCACACACACACACACACTCACACACACACACTCACACACACACACACACTCACATGCACACACACACACTCACACACACACACTCACACACACACACACACTCACACACACACACACACACACACACTCACACACACACACACACACTCACATGCACACACACACACTCACACTCACACACACACACACAATCCCACACACACAATCACACACTCACACGCACACACTCACACACGCACTCACACACTCACACACACACACACAATCACACACTCACACACGCACTCACACACTCACACACACACACACACACTCACACACACACTCACACACACTCGTACACACTCACACGCACTCACACACACTCACACACACACTCACACACACTCGTACACACTCACACGCACTCACACACACTCACACACACACACACACTCACTCACACACACACACACACACACACACTTATTTAGTCAAAGCCCATATAATCTGCACTGTATAAAATACACACTAAATGAAACAAACAACAAGGTTACTTACTTGAGATGAAGATTCAACTTAATCTACTTTGTGGTGTCTACATCGGGAGAAAAACACACAGCATTGTATAAAATGTACGTTTTGTCTGTTTCTTTTGTAGGACTGATTTGTTTCCTTTTTGTCATTTGCTTTCGAAGGAGTTCTATGCACGTTAAAAAGGGTGTTTGACTCACTAAAACGCACCGACAAACCCTATGGACTGTTGCTGGGGGATTCAGCTTTACTTTCTACCCAGTTAAAATGTGTGTGGATATTTAATTGTGTGAAGAGGTAAGCTTTTTTTTTTGTGTGTGTTTTCCCTCCGTTTCCTCTCTTTCTCCCAGTCATCCCCTCGTTGTTAGCCCTGTCTGCCATCCATCCTGCAGGATTTGCCGTTCACTCAACTTGTTTCTGTACCAAAACATGCGTTTTTACATTTTACTGTACTACAACGTTGTTTGTGTAAATTGTATGGCGTGAGCTTGTTGGGGGCTTTTATTTTGTAGTAATCATCACATGCCAACATGGAACTACTCCTGTGTGTCTGGGACATTGGACAATAGCAGGTTTTCCTTTTCTTCATATTCTTTCTTCCTTTCCTTCTGGCCTGCCCTATGGAGCAGTCATATTCTCCTGCCTTTAATTATTGTTTTTGTTTCTTCTGATGAACGAAATGACCGTTTGCTTATCTTTTATTTTGTTATACTTCCCTGTTATCTGCATTTTACTGCAAAGTCTTGCCAGGTTGCAAAGCTGCTATGGGACAGCGGTGGGAGAAAATAACTTTTGTACATTTAAACGGAAGAGAGTCGATGTATTTGTAATTTGTACTTGAATAAATAGCTCTTGTATGAATTCATACTACAATGTATATGATACCCTTTGAAAATAAATCAAAATTGTGATATTGATACTGACGAGCCTCTCGTGCTGTTCAATACGACCAGGTTGCACCCGTCTCTCTTGTTGATACCGATGGTGGAACCTGAAGTTAATAGAACGTGCTGTCAATATGGTGTATCTGTTGTCTTTTTGTTGACAGATCTAGGCAGGGTGCAAATATATGAATATTAATTATTAATTAATAATCACATTTCATTACACACACACACGCACACACATATATATGTATATATAATATCCATTATCAGGACCACTTATCCTGCTCTCAGGGTGGCGGGGATGCCGGATCCTATCCCAGCAGTCATTGGCTGGCAGGCGGGGAGACACCCTGGACAGGCTGCCGGGCCATCACACAGGGCCGGGCCCCCCACACACACACATACATTCACACCTAGGGACAA